>NC_054375.1:10202528-10237233 GCF_017654675.1 Xenopus laevis
GGAGAATGATGAGAGGTTTGAGTGGGTGAGTGGCCGAGTGTGGGGTATGAGTGATGGGCAGAGATGAGTCAAGTGAGTGTGTGAGCGGCAAGCTATTGGCGAGCCAGTGCCGGTATGAGTGATGTGAGTGGCCACAAGCAATATATGTTTCGGAGTGAGCCTGCCAGAGAGTGTGTTAAGTGTGTACGTGTGTTTCGGTGCCCAGATATTTATGGGTGGAAATTGTAGTAGGTGGAATTGAGGGCCTCGATGGGGGTATGGAGGCCTCGTGGGCCCCGTGCTGGCGCGGTGTGCTGCTGCGCCTCTGGTGGTTGAGCCCTGATTGGCAGCGTGCTGGATAATGATCGTAATGTGAGCTTCACTATGAGCTGAATCTATTGGCAATAATGCGTAGCTTGCTTTTCGCTTAAAGGCTACATGTTTGACTGCCCTGTATCTGTTATTGTAAGGTAATTCTCAGAGTGCCCTAGAAGCAACATTGATCAGAAAAAGGGTTGAATGAAAGCTAATTACCAGCTGGTGAGCAGATTTTATCCGTAGTTACGGCGGCACTGGCAGCAAGTCCAAATGCACTAATCCAGTGCTACAATGAGATTTGTCTTTTTTTGTTTTTATTAAAAAAACGTGTTAGGTTTGTGTGCAGTAGAAATGCTTTTCGACGTGTTTGTAGATCGCCGTGGATACCAATGGCTTGACGATCGGTAAGGAAAAAAAGTTTGATCTTTTGTGTTCGCATAAATAGGGTAGTTTAGTTTTATATGATATAAGTATAGTATATATCAGTACCAATATGGTAATGAGATCGTTGAGGATTTATGCTCAGTCTGCAGTAACCCTTAAGTGGAGGCGATAGTGTTTACCAGGAGAGAGGGTGTTTATATATGGCAGTCTCAGGATTTAATTTGGCAAAAAGTGACAATGAATTGCTGGTTCTCACTTTTTGCTACCCATTCTATGATGACTATGATCAGAATAGTTCACTGAATTAATATAGGAATGGTGACCTGTTATCCAGAATGCTCGGACCTGGGATTTTCTGATAACGGACCTTCTGGTAGTTGGGATGTTCTACTTAGAACATTAAAATGAAATTCCTCCATAGATTAAGATTATGTGTAGTTGATCAAAGTAAACCTGATTGTTGTGTGTTTACGAACGAAAGGAAATCCAAGTAAGAACGACTAAATTAGACAGTGGCCTTGTTTGTTTTCGCGCGTCGTTAGATAAGGAATCGATTAAGGATGAATGAACCGTAGGCTTGGTGTTTCTTCCGCAATAAGCCATTGAGAAATTATTTTGTTGGATCAGTACATAGCGAGCTGTTTATTGGATAACGACGCATTGGAAGGTAAGTCCAATAAGAAGCGTTGAAAAAGACGATAATGTCGTTTTTTTCCCACCTAGTGAAATCAGAAATCCCAGTTTCAATATTTCGGCTTGGATGAAGGTTTTACGGACAGAAACAAGAGAACAAAATGGTTAAAAATGCACCAAAAATCAACAAAATTGCACTATCATCCCCAAAATAATATACAAAAGGTATTGCACAGCGAATACGCTATTCACAATGGCGATAAAATATCTTTCTATGCAAAAAATAAAAACAGACAATGCGATAAATAAAAAAAAAAGAAAAACAAATAGTGTAAGTGCGCATACGTGTACAACCGGCAGAATTGCGTGTTATGTGCGTGTGCAGGTGTGTAAATAAATAAGTGTGTATTAATTATTAATTCATTATGAGTAACAAGTGGGTGTAGCTGTATAAAACTGGACAGCTTCAGGACAAAAATTTAAATAATTCAAAAAGTGCTGAAAATATAAATGAAAAGATCACTGTGTACAGCAAAGAGTTAATTTAAAGGGCAATTACCTATAACGCAGTTCCAAGAGGTCCCGCTCCAAACTGAGAACGAAGAGTGTTGGGATGTTTTATACCAATGTCACTTGTTCTTCTCTGGCTGAGACCCCGAAAAAGAATCTTCTCCTGCACCCGAAAATCCCTTCTGTGTCCTCCAATATCTTCTCTTGTCCCCAATATTCCCATCTGCAACTTTACAGCCACCTCCCCCTCACCTGCTCCACGTGCAGCTCCTGCTCCTCGGCGATGGGCGGGGCTTACTGATATCAACCAACCAGGCCATAGTGAGGCTTGGAACACAATGTGGGAATTCCAGTGTTGCTAGGCAGCAGTGTATAGAACAGTTGCCCTGGAATCTTCAGCTGGCTGGTAGTCCAGAGAGGAGGAGGAACAGATAGGGAAGGCTCTGGGGAAAGGCAGAGAGAGACAGGGAATGAGAGGGATGTTTTCTTATGGTATATTAGTTTATAGTCTGGCCACTTTTTATTTTATAGGGACTTTCACCCCCTGTTGGAGAATGTCAATGATTTATTATACATTTCTTTTATTATAAATGTCCTGCCAAAGACTGAGCATTCTGGGAGTTGTAGTTCATAAACAACTTAAAGTCCAATGTCCTTGTGACCCTCCCCCCAGGCTTCCCTCAATGCCTGCACCACTGTAGTACTAACTCCAACACTACTCACATCTTCTCTCATTTCCAGAGACTATTATCCCACTGTTACTATAGGCACCATCTCTCCCTACTATACCTGCTATCCCACAGTCACACTCCCTTCCCAGAGACTATTATCCACTGTTACTATAGGCACCATCTCTCCCTACTATACCTGCTATCCCACAGTCACACTCCCTTCCCAGAGACTATTATCCCATTGTTACTATAGGCACCATCTCTCCCTACTATACCTGCTATCCCACAGTCACAATCCCTTCCCAGAGACTATTATCCACTGTTACTATAGGCACCATCTCTCCCTACTATACCTGCTATCCCACAGTCACACTCCCTTCCCAGAGACTATTATCCCATTGTTACTATAGGCACCATCTCTCCCTACTATACCTGCTATCCCACAGTCACACTCCCTTCCCAGACTATTATCCACTGTTCCTATATGCACTATCAAAAGGTGAGGGGATTAAGCCAATCAGGCCTCAGTATAGTCGAGAGGTAAGCATCCGGGTCTGAGGGTCCCTAAGTGTGAGTTCGGACGGAGGGGTCTTGAATTCCAGAGTAAGGGAACCAAATTGGGCTTGCCTGAGTTTTAAATACCTATAAAATTGAATGGTCTGGGCTTCTACTTTGGCCTTCAGTTGTATATACGAAGGGAAGTTCTTCTCCACCAGTAGGTCATCCGAAAACTTGATCCACAACTGTGACCAATAGTGAAAGTCCTGGAGACTCACAAAGTGGTGCAAGTGGGAGTTCTTCCATAACGGCAGATATGGTGACAGAATTGGAGGGATATGACCTGACGTTTTGTGAGCCGCAGTCCATGCTCTGTATGGAGTTGTAACGGTAGAGGGGCAGGACGTATAATCCGCTAGCTTCCTATAAGGCAGGTTCCTGAGGGCTTCCCATGATCCCACTCGTAGGGCTAGAAGGACTGACCCCGCATCAGATTCATCTACATGGAACCAGCTGAGCATGTGGTGGATTTGACTTGCTGAAAAACAATACAAATGTGGGAGTCCGAGTCCACCCTCTAGAATTGGGGCCGTAATTACGTTCCACGATAACCTGGGCACTTTATTGGCCCATAGGAATGGAATCAGAATGGAGTTTATTCTACGAATATAATTCTACGTTATGGGAACCCACAGGGGAGAGTTATGTTGCTTGTGGAGAAATTTGAGCAAAAAATATCATGTTCAAAGGGACTAAGGTAAAACTTAGTCCCTTTGTAAAATGTATAATGAAGCAATAGAATTCTTAATGAATCAGATAAAATTGAGCGTAGGACTGGCCAGATATGGGATGACTGTGACGTAGTTGGCCAGCTTAAATATATTGCAATATATGGACAAACAATCCCTGTTTTGTTTAAAGGGTAAGGCATTTTTCAGTAGCGGTATGGACAAAATGTCTCCGTCTTAAATATATTGATAATGGGTTGAGTGCAGAGGACTCTTGTATTTGTCTATATGTATTTTGTGGTCACAGCCTCATTGCACCCCCTCCTAATGGTTTTAAAAATTAGTGGTGAGCACAACTTTCCCTTGTTTGTTATAGGCTCAATGTTGTCTTCAATAAAGAGTCTTGACAGTCGGCCAGAAAAAGCAAAAGGTTGTCAGCGTAAAGCACCAGTTTATCCTCCAGAGTGCCCATTTTTAGCCCTTTTATGTCTGGATTCTGCCTAATGAGTAGGGCTAGTGACTCGATGGCAATGGCAAATAAAAGCGGCGACAGGGGACACCCTTTCCTGGTGCCCCATGCCAATAGAAAGGGATCAGAGAGTGCCCCATGAATTTTAATCCAAGCTGTTGGCCTTTGATATAGAAGCTGGATCCAGCCTATGAAATGGGGCCAAATCCAAAGCACCTGAGAGTTTCCCACAGGTACATCCATTCTACTGAATCAAACGCTTTGGCGGCGTCTAAAGATACTATTATCCTGGAGCCTATGTTGTAATGTTGGGTTTGTAGATGTGTATACACCCGTCTGAGGTTAGTCAAGGTGGATTTTCAGGCATTACCCGTTTGATTGGAGTGAATGATGGAGGAGATCACCTTAACCAATCGCATTGCTCTGATTTTGACAAATATTTTGGTGTCTGTGTTGATCAGGGAGATTGGCCTATATGCATCGCATTGTTCAGGGTCCTTCCCTTCCTTTGTATCAGAATTATGATTGCAGCATGGAATGAGAGAGGAAGAGTGCCTTCTTCAATTGAGTTTAGGAATATTTTGTTGAGGGAAGAAGAAGGGGTTTGCCTTACATGACATACCACGCCACTGGAAATCCATCTTCTCCAGGGGTTTTACCCGTCGAAAGTGAGGCCAGGGCATCTGCTACCTCTAATTTAGTGATTGGACTATCCAAATACAGAGCCTCCTCAGGCATCAGGTGGGGGAATTCTATAGAGCCCAGGAATTCGGATAGTTGTTCATCAGAGTAATGAGCTGGCAAAACACTGTAAATTGTCCTGTGACTTAGAGACCAAGGTCCCCCTGGAGTTCCTGACTCTCAGGATCAGGGTCTGCAAGTCCCGTAGGTTAGTAGGTCTGGCCAGCAGTTTCCCTGCCTTGTGCCCTTGATCAAACACCTTCTGGTTTAGAGGAGTCTCTTTTTTGTTAGTTTAGTTTGCGCAAGTTCAAGGTTGCTTTGGGCCTGACTCAGACACAGTTTGTTGCCCACACCACCTCTGCTTTGCTTAAAGTTTAGGCAGTCTCAACTTCCTTAATCAAGACACCCCTGGCAACAGCTTTGGATGAGTCCCTTAACAGAGCAGGAGAGGCCGTGCCTTGATTGATGGACCAATATGCAACATATTCCTCCTGGGCTTGGTCCCTAATTTGGGGATGAGTAAGCCATAACGGGTTAAGTCTCCAGTTTGCCCGTGCTATCTTGGGGCCTAGTGCCAGAATCACTGATAACGGGGAGTGGTCCGAAAATGCCCTAGGGAGTTATTCCACCGACTCGACCATCTGTGCAAAATCAGCTGAGGCGAGAGCCATATCTATACGTGACAGTGAGCCATAACTGGGGGAATAGCAGGAGTATTGCTGTTCTGTCGGGTGTTTCCATCTCCACAATTCCAAAAGACCTAAGGATTCAGTCCACGTTTTGAGGTTTAGACAGTGGTGCTTAGCCTGGCTCAACCTGTCTAACTGGGGATCCACGTTATTAAAGTCTCCCAGCATGCAAATGGGCACCGCAGGTAGACCAGCGATGATTTTATAAATTTGTTCCAGAACCGCCAATGAGAAGGGGGGAGGACAATATACATTAACAAGCACTAGTGGTTGGTTATTGATTTTGCAACGTAGTACTATGTATTGGCCATAAAAGTCCATGCGGACATCTAAAAAATCAAACAGCACCCCTTTCCGAATCAGTATGGACACTCCTCTCGCATGGGTTGAAAAAGGAGAGGGATAGGCGTGCGCTACCCAGAAACGTTTGAGGGCTAGCAATTTCTGGCCGGTCAGATGAGTCTCCTGAAGAATCAAAAGAATCAATACTGCGGGGCGATATTTCTAAACATAATCAAATAGTAAGGCTCTTTTGAATTTTTGAGCAGTTGAGTCCCCTAACATTCCACGAAACTACTGCTATACCAATCATTTTGTAGTGACATATACATTCTCAGCAGTGTACACCATTACAGAAAAGAAAAATTTAGCACAGAACAGAAAAAGAAACAATAAAAACATGCTTGTCCATATCGTCGCTCTGCTTATGTAGACTTTATAACCAGCCACTCTATTGAATGGTCTCGGGATTAAAGCAGGATTAAAGATAAGGTACAGAGCTGCCATCTTGGATCCGCCCCCCTTTAAGTTAACTTTTAGTATGATATATTGATTTTCACTTTTTATTATTTGTGGTTTTAGAGTCATTTAGCTTTTTATTCAGCAGCTCTCCAATTTGCAGTTTCCACAATCTGCGTGCTAGGGTACAAATTCCCTAGCAACCACGCACTGATTTGATTAAGAGACTGGAATATGAATAGGAGAGGCCTGGATAGAAAGAGGAGTAATAAAAAGTAGCAATAACAATAAATTGTTTTTAGATGGGGAAAGCATCAGAAGAAGAAGGAAAATAAAAAAAACTTTAAAAAATAAATAATGAAGACCAATTGAAATGTTGCTTAGAATTGTTTGCTCTATAACTTACTAAATGTTAACCTGAAGGTGAACCACCACTTTAATATGAAGGCCCCACCTTACGGTAGAGTAACCCCACCCACACCCACATTTTTACCTACCTGACCCGCAACTGCCTGATCTGCAAACTGATCCGCGACACGCTGACCACCATAAAGCAGGAAGTGCTATTGCTGGAAACGGGAAGTGACGTCATCAGAAGTGGGCTAGGCAGAAAAAAAAACATTTTTAAAAGAATAAAACTTGACCTGCAAACTCTCACACCCCCCAACCTGCATCTGAAAGTCCTTCCTACAACCTACAGGTTCGCTGCTTATTTGGGGGGTACCCAACACCCTGCAGGGCTCTACTCTGGGGTACTCAGACTCTTAGGACTGCCCTGCCTGGGAGCACAGGGAAAATGGCACCAATCAGCTCTCCAACACTTGGATGCTCCATTGGGGTAACAGATTAGGAGACTGGTATATTGTTTTGTACCAATTTGAATATTTTTTCCCGGTGTCCCGCCAGCCCATTCCGACACTGCCCCTGGCCAGTTTTCAAATGGGGGTCACTGACCCCATCTAAAAACAAATGCTCAGTAAAGCTACAAATGATCTGTTATTGCTTTTTTTATTACTCTTTCTATTCAGCCCCTCCCCTATTCATATCCCAGTCTCTTATTCAAATAAGTCAATGGTTGCTAGGGTATTTTGGACCCTAGCAACCATATTTAGTAAACTGCAAACTGGAGAGCTGCTGAATAAAAAAGATGAATAACTCAAAAACCACAAATAAAAATGAAAACCAATTACAAATTATCGCAGAATATCACTCTCAACATCATACTAAAAGTTAACTCAAAGGTGAACAACCCCTTTTAGTTAACTTTTAGTATGATATTAGTTTTCATTTTTTATTATTTATGGTTTTTGAGTTTATTTAGCTTTTTATTCAACAGCTCTCCAGTTTGCAGTTTCCAAAATCTGGTTGCTACGGTCCATATTCCCCTAGCAACCACGCATTGACTTGAATAAAAGACTGGAGTATGAAAGGCAGAGGCCTGAATAGAAAGAGGAGTAATAAAAAGTTGCAATAACAATAAATTTGTAGCCTTACAGAGCATTTGTTTTTAGATGGGGTCAGTGACCCCCATTTGAAATCTGGAAAGAGTTAGAAGAAGAAGGCAAATAATAAAAAAAACTATAAAAAAATAAATAACGAAGACCAAAAGTTGCTTAGAATCAGCCATTCTATGAAATACTAAAAGTTAACTTAAAGGACTTAAAGGAGACGCACAATCACACTGGCCAGTCAGGGAAAGCGCAGATTGTGAGCGGCCTGAGCTGGGTAGCGCTGCGTGCAGAGAACTCAAGCTGAGCAATGGGTAAGGGCAACTGGTGGAGGTGGGAAGTTGTATAAACCCCACAGAGCTGTCAGGCAGAGGGAATATTCTTGGTGCCAGAATAGCCGTCTTTCTCTGATCTGATCCGTAGCCGGATGGCATTGGGCAGGGGCCTGCCATTCACAAACACGCCGTCCAGCTCGTTCACTTCCCCGAAGGCAGGCTCTGCAGAGAAACACAAGTATAAGCGCAGTCGACTCCACATACGAGGTGAGAGCTCTATCCCTCCGTCCAGTAGTTCCACTCTGGTCACGTCGTACAAACAATTCAATGAGGTTGAAGGCGCAATCACTGGCTCAATGGTAGGGATAGAGATTACCAATACAGGTAAAAGAAGGATTTTTAACTTACCGAAAAATCTTTTTCTAGACGGCCTGGACTGTCAGTGCAGACGCTATGGGGTTAAGTATCCATCTCCGGAGGCAGGACAGAAGAAAAAGATTCGGCTCCACCCCCTTGATATATACTGATGCTCCTCCTGAACCCCTCAGTTAGTTTGCCAGCTTAGTGTGGAGGAGAAAAAACATGCAAGCAGTGTACAACATAACAATATCATAACATGTTAACATAACAACTTAACAGAACGGAATTATCAGGGTGGGGCTTACTGCACTGACAGTCCAGGCCGTCTAGAAAAAGATTTTTCGGTAAGTTAAAAATCCTTCTTTCTCTAGCCGGCCCTTCCTGTCAGTGCAGACGCTATGGGGACGTCCAAAAGCTGGTCCCCGATCTGGGTGGGATGAGATAATTACTAGCGCCTCACTGCAGCCTGTAAAACTTTCCTACCAAAGGCTGCAGGGGCTGAATGAAAGACGTGTAGTCTGTAAAATTTGGAAAAGGTTGAGAGTGAAGCCCAAGTGGCTGCTCTACAAATTTGTTCAGGTGTTGCTGAATTATAAAGAGCCCAAGAAGTGCTCAGTGCCCTGGTGGAATGAGCTTTGACTTTAAACGGTCTGGGTTTGTCAATGACATCGTAAGCACAATTAATTGTGTCCACCAACCACCTAGCAATAGTTCTCTTAGAAGCTGGAGAACCCTGGTTGTACCCATAAGTCACCAAAAAGGTATCTGTCTTCCTATAGGATTTGGACCTATCCAAATAATAACGAATTGCTCTGACCACATCTAGCTTGTGCAATTCTTTTTCTTTCACATTAGAGGGCCGTGGACATAGTGAAGGTAAATTAATCTCCTCGTTAATGTGAAAGGAAGAGACAACCTTGGGAGTAAATGATGGAACTGTACGAAAAACCGCCCTGTCTTGGTGCAGAATAAGCCAAGGTTCTTTTTGGGATAGGGCCGCTATATCTGAAACCCGTTTCGCAGATGTAATTGCTAAGAGAAAAGACATCTTCCAGGTAAGGAACTTCAAGGAACAAGATGCTAATGGCTCAAAGGGGGGGCCCTGCAAGGCGTGGAGCACTGTGGTAAGGTCCCAAGGGGGAGTGGGGTCCCTAAAGGGAGGCCTAACCTTACCCACCCCTTGAAGAAACTGTATAAGGTCTGGTTCCCTAGCCCACTGATGCTGAAGCAATAAGGAAAGCGCTGAAACCTGGCCTTTCAGAGTAGCCAAGGATAAGCCGAGTTGAAAACCCTGAGTGAGAAATTCGACAATGGTTTGTATAGAGGCTTGGCGCCATGGAAACCCCATGGCCTCACACCAGTCTATAAAAGTCTTCCATGTTTTATGGTAAACCTTAGATGTGGATTGTTTTCGGGCTTTCAGCAGAATGTCTGTGGCCTGTTCTGAAAACCCTTTGGCCAGCCAGATTTCGGATTCAAGAGCCACGCCGTCAAATGGAGACCTTGTAAATTGTCGTGTTTTACTGGGCCTTGCATTAGTAAATCCTGTCTGAGAGGCAACCGCCACGGAGGAGCTACTAGTAAGGTCATAATCTCGGAGTACCATGCCCTCCTTGGCCAATCTGGGGCGATAAGTATGGTTTGCGTCCCCTCCTGTCGGATCTTGCGTATGACTCGTGGCAGTAGAGCTAGAGGTGGAAAAGCATAAACCTTCCCGAAAGTCCATGGTATGACTAAGGCGTCCACAAACGCTGCCCCCGGGTCTTGAGACCTGGCGCAGTAAGTAGGAACTTTGAAGTTGTGTCTTGAGGCCAACATGTCTTTGTCTGGTGCCCCACATCTGGAAACGAGTTGTTGAAACACCTCTGGATGCAGTTCCCACTCTCCTTGGTCTATCTGTTGCCGGCTGAGGTAATCCGCCTCCCAATTTAGTACGCCCGGTATGAAAACTGCGGAGACGACTGGAACATGGGATTCCGCCCAGTCGAAGATCTGAGCCACTTCCTTCATTGCTCGGGGGCTGCGAGTACCGCCCTGTTTGTTTAGGTAGGCCACTGCTGTGGCATTGTCGGACTGAATCCTGAGCGGTCTTCCCGTCAGTTCCGGTGACCAATGAAGAAGGGCATTCTTTATCGCTCTGATTTCTAGAACGTTGATTGGTAACCTGGATTCCTCCGGCGACCAGGTGCCTTGGCAATTGCGAGGTGGCCAAGTGGCCCCCCAACCCGTGAGACTGGCGTCTGTTGTGACCACTGTCCATTGGTGTGTGGTCCAAGTTCTCCCCGAGGCAAGGTTGGGCGTCAATGTCCACCATTGTAATGACTGCTTTATTGACTCTGTCATTGGAATTTGTTGGGACAGGTTGAAGTGATCCTTGTTCCAATGCCTCAGAAAATGATTTTGAAACACTCTCATGTGGAACCTGCCGAAGGGCAGGGCCTCAATTGCTGCTACCATGTAGCCCAACAAACGAAGGCAAAGTTCCGCGGACACCGTGGATAGCAGGCGGACATGATGAGCTGTGAGCGAGATCGTTTGGATCTTCTCTGAGGTCAATGAGATAGTCTGCAGGGAGGAGTCGAACCACATCCCCAGGAATTGGATTTTCTGTGACGGTTGGAGCTGGCTCTTTTTGTGGTTGATGAGCCAACCGTGTTGTTTGAGAGCAGTGACACAAATTTGAGTGTCTCGAAGACTCTGCTCGTAGGAAGGCGACCTTATTAGGAGGTCGTCCAAATATGGGGAGAGTGTGATCCCTTGGCGTCTGAGGTAAGCAATGAGAGGACTGAGGACTTTCGTAAACACCCTGGGCGCTGTGCATAGGCCGAAAGGAAGAGCCCTGAACTGATAATGGTTCTGGAGGATTGTGAACCGCAAGTACTGTTGAGAGATTGCCCTGATGGGGACGTGTAAGTACGCATCCTGTAAGTCTACTTTTGTCATGTAACAGTGGTCCGTCATGGACATCAGGACTGATCGAATCGATTCCATGCGAAATTTCAGCTTGGAGACAAACCGATTCAGGGGTTTCAAGTTGGGTATTGGCCTGAAGGAGCCCTCCTTCTTTGTAATCAGAAACAAATTGGAATAAAAGCCTTTGTAACACTCTTGTAGTGGAACTTTGGTAATGACATTGTTGCGCAACAGTTCGCTGACAATGTTGAGGAGAGCTTGTAACTTGACGGGATCCTTTGGTATGGACGATTGTATGAAAGTGCGGGGAGGTAGGGTGTCGAAAGGAATCCTGTAACCCTCGCTGATGATAGTTAGAACCCAATCGTCTTGAATGTGTGACTGCCAATGTGGGAGAAATTCGAACAGGCGGCCACCTACTCCTCCCCGACTTGAACTGTGTGAGTCAGGTGGAAGTGGTCTTGGGGGGACCTGGTTTCCGATGCTGCCGTGGTTGGTTAGACCAAGCGGGTCTGCCCTTCTTCGAGTCCGTACCGGTTTGCGAGGACCGAAAATTGGAGTTACGAAAGGGTCGAAAGGAACGGTTTTGGGAGTTCCATTGTCTATTATATGGCCTACTGGAAGATTCTTGTCTAGGCCGTTTACCTGACGGTAAGAAGGTGCTTTTGCCCCCCGTAACTTCTGTTATAATTTGCTTTAAATCGGGTCCAAAAAGCGTATCACCCGTATACTTGAGATTAATCAACCTGGTTTTGGACGCTGTATCTCCAGTCCATTGTCGCAACCAAAGTGCTCTTCTGGCAACTGTTGTGTCGACACTAGTTTTGGCTGCCAGTTTTACTGTATCCATAGCTGCGTCAGATAAAAAGGCCAAAGCGGAACTAAGACGTTGTAGTTCCTCCTGTAACTCCTCAGGTGGTAAGGGCTTGTGTAGTAGCTCCTGACACCAGAAACGAGCTGTACGTGCTAAACCAGCTGAAGCTACCGCTGGTCGGAGGATAGCTGTGGCGTGTGTGTAGCCTTTCCTCAGGGAAGCTTCCATCTTCTTATCCATCGGATCCTTAAAAGCAGCATCTTCAGTAGGTAGTGTGGTATTTTTGGATAATCTGGCAATTGCTGAATCTACCTTGGGTGCCCTATCCCAGACCTTTTGGTGATCCGCAGGGATAGGGTAGGTGCTAAGGAAGCGCTGTGTGAGCGTGAGTCTGTGATCAGGTTTTGACCACTCGTTGTCAATAATCTGTGCTACAGATCTAAACACAGGAAAAACTCTAGATTTTTTGGGTTGCACTCCTAAGACCTTGTCAGCTTTGGAAGTAGCAGTGGTCTCATCTTTGATTTCTAAAGTGGCTAGCATTTCCCGTAATAAGCGTTTGGCTATGTCAGGGCCTGCAATAGAGCGATATTGATGCTCATTGTCTGATTCGTCCGAAGACACTTCGCTAACAGAAAGTTCCCCTGGTTCTGGGTCACTATCCTGATCACTGTTAGTACTGGAATCTGAAGACTCCGTGTCTAACCGTAGTTGGGGTTTCCTTTTCTTACCGTGAGGCGGTATTTTATTGACTGACGATTGAATAGTGGACTTAATCCAGTCAAATAATTCTTCGATTTGAGGTGTTTTAGATGAAGTTGAAGGATTTTGTTGTGGTGCTGCATTTATTTGAGGAGTCTCCTCAATATCCTGGGACAGAATTGGGTGAGGTGATAAGACTGGCGCTGAATCAAGTGGATCTGCACAGTCCAGACATATGCTATCTTCCCCTTTGCGTAATGTATGTTTACATTTCTTGCACTTTTTGAATTGGGTATGGGTTCGTTTGCCTGTGGCCTTTTTGGCCTTTGGTGTAGAGATGGCACTAGACATATCTTTTCTGAGGTCTTCTAGTACACCTTCAGTGTCCATGATACTGTATCTGTAGGACAGAAAATAGTAGGACTGTATCAATAAAGAAACATGATGCCCATAGTAGATTTAGATATCAGCATGATGTTATAAGGTAACCTATCGCCAAAACTGTACATAAGAGTAATGATTTAAACAGTAATGAGAGCCTACAGGCTATATTACTGAAAAAACGGCTTGTTTCTTGTAAGAAAAAAACGTCCATGAAGAAAGAAAAGAGTTGCCATGGTACCTACAAGCTGAGTAAGCCGTCCTGAATGATCGCTGTAGCTAAACCGCTGTCCGTGTCTTCTGCGGGAGCGCCTGCTGCCGACACGCTAAAGAAACAAAATGGCGGCCGCGTAGTAGCGTACGCAATGTACGTCAGATTTGGCGCCAATGCACAGACCCGCGCGGTTAGTCTGAAACTGCTACCTGCAGTGAGGAAGAAGAAAACCGGAAGTGCGGTAGCTGTGTAAGCTCCGTACACTTCTGGGATGCTACCCGCTGAACCGCTAACCTGAGAAGCTGAGGAGACATGCGGTTAGGGAGCCAAGCACAGTAGTCGTCTGTGTAAGACTTTACTGTGGAGAATATCAGGATCCAAAATTTGATCCAGTTGTTCAGTGCCCCAACCGACTCTGAGAGAGGTATAGGGGTAGTGGAAGTCTGAGACGAGAAATCCATAAGAGAATAGTGTAAAATAATTAAATAAAAAAATAAAGAAATAAAGAAAGAAATAAATAAATAAATAATGTGCTGTCCTAACCTCCAGCAGGACAGAAGAAAAAAACTGAGGGGTTCAGGAGGAGCATCAGTATATATCAAGGGGGTGGAGCCGAATCTTTTTCTTCTGTCCTGCCTCCGGAGATGGATACTTAACCCCATAGCGTCTGCACTGACAGGAAGGGCCGGCTAGAGAAATAAAATCCAGATTTATTAGTTCATTTAAAATGCATTAGAAAACTCAAAAATGGAAGAATGGATGAAACAGAGCAGGGGAGTTCATGGCTACCACTGAGCCAGTGATTGCGCCTTCAACCTCATTGAATCTCCCTGTATGGAGCTCCCTTTACTGCTCCATACAGTGTGATTGCGCATCTCCCCAGCAGCCCGCAGCAGCAGGCAGAAAGAATCTTCTCGGTGCCAGGGTAGCCATGTTTCTGTAAGTTATTTCTTAGTAAACGCTCTGCTATTTTAAATTTTAATTTGTCTTGGTGTTTTTTTTCATTGTAATCTAACGAATATTTTTGTAAAAATATTTGATGTTACTGGTCCTTTAAAGGTGAACCCGGACCTGTAACCCACACCCACATTTTTACCTACCTGACCTGCAACTGCCTGATCTGCAAACTGATCCGCCACACGCTGACCACCATAAAGCAGGAAGTGCCGTTGCTGGAAACGGGAAGTGACGTCATCAGAAGTGGGCTAGGCAGAAAAAAATGTGTCGATTAAATGGGCTGTTCACCTTTAAAGAGGTGGTTCACCTTTCAGTTAACTTTTAGTATGTTATAGAATGGCCAATTCTACGCAACTTTTTAATTGGTTTTCATTACTTTTTTTTTTATTATTAACCGTTTTTTTCGGATTCTTTCCAGTTTTCAAATAGGGGTCACTGACCCCATCTAAAAACAAATGCTCCGTAAAGCTACAAAAGATCTATTATTGCTCTTTTTTTATTACTCCTCTTTCTATTCAGCCCCTCCCCTATTCATACCCCAGTGTCTTATTCAAATAAGTTAATGGTTGCTAGGGTAATTTGGACCCTAGCAACCAGATTTTGGAAACTGCAAACTGGAGAGCTGCTGAATAAATAGCTAACTCAAACTAACTTAAAAACCACAAATGAAAAATGAAAACCAATGGCAAACTGTCTCAGAATATTACTCTCTACATCATACTGACAGTTAACTCAGAGGTGAACAACCCCTTTAAGTTAACCTTTAGTATGATATATTGGTTTTCACTTTTTATTATTTGTGGTTTTAGAGCCATTTAGCTTTTTATTCAGCAGCTCTCCAGTTTGCAGTATCTGGTTGCTAGTGTCTAAATTACCCTAGCAACCACAAATTGATTTTGATTAAGAGACCGGAATATGAACAGGAGAGCTTACTGAACTCCAGATATCAGGATGCCTTACTATCGCAGGTGAGAAAGAAAGACACCCTTACTTTCCAGGCCACAAAGATCTCAGTATTTGGAGATTTCTCGGCAGAAGTCCAGCGCCAAAGAGCAAAGTTCATGGATGGGAAACGGCGCCTCCGAGACCTTAACCTGCCGTACGTGATGCTGTATCCCGCCAGACTGCGAGTTATCATGGAGGGACAGACGCGATTCTTCACCGCGCCGCTCAAGCTCAGCAACTGGCTGGACACACAGAAGATCCGGGCCTGACACCTTAAGGCACGGCAAGAGCAGCAGCATTTTCTCGTGACCAAAGGAAAGAGCCGCCCAACACGCAAATGAATGTACAGTGAGTAAGGCCTGTTGAATGTTTTGTTCTGTATAACCGATATCATTGCCAACAAGGCCAACCAGAACTTGATTGGACACTGAGGGGACAGTACATACCATCTATTTTATGAGTTGTCTCTTCAAAGCTATACTCACATACTAGCTGTTAACCCCATGGAACCGAGTAGGTGCACTGCTAACTTTAAAGTCTTTTACACTTGTTTATTTACCAGTTCCCAGGTGATATGTGTTTTTCAGTTCACGACCCTAAGGGGCCCAGCAAGAATGAACGCCTCAGTTTAGCTGTGCTAGTTAGAGAGAAATTCTGCCAAAAGATGGGGACATGGGCGGAAGGGGAGGGGGCTGAAGGGGGAGGATACTTAATGGTTAAAGGACCAGTAACATCACAACATTTTTTTTAAAAAATTCGTTAGAATACAACGAAATAAAAACACCAAGACAAATTAAACTTTAAAATCACAAAAAGTCCACTTCCGTTCCTGTTCAGAAAAGGCGACATGGCGACCATTCATTCTTCGGCACTTGATTTCTCCTCTCTGGCTATTCACTGACAGCAGCATGTGATCTTAGCACCAGCTCGTAGCGCCCGTCGCCATAGATTTGAATCCATCAAAACAGACAAAAAGGGCAGATACATCTTTATACATGGCTTCCTCCAATCTCAAGAGGTGGTGCTTGCCTCTATATATGTACCTCCCCCTTACACAGATGAGTGTCTGGTGCAACTAATCCAATTTATAGCACAGTTCCCCATGTTGCCGTAGTAGCTATAGGAGACTATAATGCCCTTATAGACCCCAGCATGGATAGGCTGCGTAGAGATGGTAGGACAGTCTCGACCCCCCGCACACAATCTATTAGCCATAACAGAGACGGCTGGCCTAGTGGAAGCATGGAGACATTACCACCGGGAGTAAGGCAATACTCATGCTTCTCCACCTCACATATGATCCTGTCGAATAGATCATGCCTTTCTGAACCAAAGAGCGCTCACATCGGTGAAGAGTATTAAATACCTGCCGAGAGGCATCTCAGACATTGCCCCATTGGAATTAGAATTGAGGCTAGAGCCCCAGCAAAGCAGACCCAGATGTCTCTTAATTCTCTCTGGTTGCACCTACTTAAAAATCAGGATAGAGTAGAAGAAACCATTACTGACCTTTTAGGGGCCATTGAGGATTCAGACGACCACCTCAATGGGGGGGAGGCGCTGAAAGGGCATCTCCGTGAGTTCTTTCATGTAGAAATCAATGCCTACAAGGGTCAATACGCCATTAGGCAACAACAGCTAGAACAGAAGTAATTAGGATAGAAACACAAGTCGCAATACATCCCACAAATCAAGGATTTGAGGAACTGAAATCAGCGCAAGAGGCGGTTGCAGACTATATGACTGAAAAGGCAAAGCAACAGTACCTTTTCTCCAAAGTAAATATTCTCGAGCACAGAGAAAAAGCAGGGAAAATGCTAGCCCACTTGTCCAGACAATACTCAACACCCCCTGCTATCGGCCTCCAAAAAGACGCAAATCGGAATCCAACCGCAGATCCGCTGGAAATACAAAATATTCTAAAGGGCTTCTACTCCAAGCTGTACTCGTCCACCCTAGCCCCCACAGATATGCCAGGGGTAGTAGCATTCCTTAACTCAATGCAGCTTCCCCAACTAATTCCCGAGTATCGAGGGTACCTGGAGTCAAGTATATTCCTAATTGAGGTGCAAGAGGCCAATGATTCTTTCCCTAATGGGAAAGCTGCAGGTGCTGATGGATTGCCCATAGAGCCCTGTATAAGGTCTGGATTCCCAAAAACCTGTCCCCTATCCAAGCACTCCTCATGGTGCCTGTCAAAGCTAACAGGACTAACCTCAACCCCATTTTAGGGAATGTCAAGTGGGTCTTATCCAAGATTACCCATCTAATGGGAATTTCAAATGTTGACCCGTCTACCCCGCTATGGGGAAATGCCAACCTGGGCGGAGTGGTGGAGCTAAAGCCCCCAGAAGGTTGGTTAGACAAAGGGGTACGCACAATAGATGATGTATGGTGACATGACAAACCCCTTGCATTCTCCGAACTTGAGCTGGTAGGGCCACCCCCTCATCCCATTGGTTATTCTATATGAGGCTCAGGTTAAAGCTAACAAAGTGGTACAAAGAGAAGCCCCGGGAAATAGCTGGGCACCCAGTCATTGCACTAATAAATACAGAAATGACCCAGGGCATAAGTTCAAGGGTGTACAAACTGATCTGTAAGTAACGACACAAGGATAAAGCCTTAAAATGCAGAGAGCAATGGGAAAGGGATCTTGGAGTCCTTACTGATACGCAGTGGTCGGCTGCACTTAAAGCCCCGTCTCAAGTGTCCTTCATTCCTAGGCACAGAATATTACAGCTGTACCTCCTACATACGGCCTACTACACGAGGAGCAGACTAATGTTCCCCAATCTCTCACCACAATGTCTTAGATGCAAACAAGCAGTGGGGATCTACAACATACCCTTTGGAGTTGCCCCAAGCTTCAGGCAAACTGGAGCGAGACACTGGAGATCCTAGAGGAAGTAACGGGGAGGGATAACCTAAATGACCCTAAACTATGCGTATTAAATAAACAGTCAGATACTATTGTGGACTCTCAAGGGGCTCTATTCCTAAGTAAAGCTCTATTTCAATGCATAGAATCATTACCCATAACTGGAAAGCGGAGGCCCCGCCAGTAGTAGCACATTGGATAAGTGAGGTGTCTAATCCGGCCAACACAGAGTTCATGTTAGCCAAATATAAGGGCTGTCTGGATAAGTTCCATAGGATATGGGACCCCTGGCTAAGGAAATACCCCCTGCAGAGGTACTGGAGCTGTGATTATTTGTAAAATAAACTCTGTCAGGGTAAAGTATAGTGTGACCAGACATAAGTAGATATTAGCTAGAACTGGATCATTATTGTCTCCTGTAATGGAATATTGTTGTCAAGCTCATACGTATATCCTACTGAATGTGATGTATAAATTTGCTTATGTTCAATAAAACTTACCTGAACAAAATAAAAGTTAACTCAAAGGTGAACATCCCCTTTAAGTTAACTTTTAGTATGATATTTTGGTTTCCATTTTTTATTATTCGTGGTTTTTGAGTTATATAGCTTTTTATTCAGCAGTTCTCCAGTTTGCAGTTTCCAATATCTGGTTGCTAGGGTTCAAATTACCCTAGCAACCATGAATTGACTTGAATAAGAGACTGCAATATGAAAGACAGAGGCCTAAATAGAAAGATGAGCAATAAAAAGTAGGAATAACAATAATTTGTAGCCTTACTGAGCATTGGTTTTAGATGGAGTCGACCCCCATTTGAAATCTGGAAAAAGTCAGAAGAAGGGAAATATTGAAAAAAAACAATGAAAAATAAATAACGAAGACCAAAAGTTGCTTAGAATCGCCCATTCTATAAAATACTAAAAGTTAACTCAAAGGTGAACCACAACTTTAGTATGGTGGCCCAACCCTGGGGAAGAGTCTTGCGTGGAAACAATTTTTAATACCAAGACCTGTAACCCACACCCACATTTTTACCTACCTGACCCGCAACTGCCTGATCTGCAAACTGATCCACGAAAAGCTGACCAACATAAAGCAGGAAGTGCCGTTGCTGGAAACCAGAAGTGATGTCATCATTAGTGGGCTAGACAGAAAAAAAAAACATTTTTAAAAACTTTTAAAGGAATAAAACTTGATAAGATCCACAACTTGACCTGCAAACCCTCAGACCCCCAACCTGCACCTGAAAGTTCTTCCTACATCCTACAGGTTCGCTGTTTTTTGGGGGGTACCCAACACCCTGCAGGGCTCTACCCTGGGGTACTCAGACTCTTAGGACTGCCCTGCCTGGGAGCACAGGGAAAATGGCACCAATCAGCTCTCCAACACTCAGATGCTGCATTGGGGTAAAAGGTGGATTAATTATAGTCCCTCGTGCCCAGTGTGTTACAGTTGACAAACAAACCCATTTATTGTGGAGGAGAAAACGTGTCTTTGCTGATAGAAGTGAATCCTTGTAGGTCTGCTATATGGACTCCCATTCAATAATCACACGCAATAACATGGAAATAATTATTCTGCCGGGAGATTCTGTGTGTGTGGCAAGGTTGTGTTGCGTTCTTATCTGAGGTTCCCAGACTGTAGAGCTTGACACCCTTGGGGGCAGTGACAGATGAAAGCCTGAAGGGTAGCTAGGGTGAGATTTGGGGAGAAAGCATATTTGTTCTCCTACGTACCCCTGAATGCCAAGTTTGAAGGCCAGTTAGGATAAGATGTTGGGTGTCTTTTTTCCTAGATATCACTGAAAGATCATCTTGAAGGCCAAGTAGGTGAAGCCTTTTGGTGGATGTCTATTTTCTGTCCTACATACCCTGAAAGACAATTATGAAAGCCAGTTAGGGTAAGATTTAAGGTAAGCGTTACTGACCTAGTTACCCCTGAAAAGCCACCTTGAAAGGCCATTTCAGTGAGATTTGGGGTGAAGTTATCTGATGTCCTAGATATTGTACATACTATGGGGGAAATTCATTAACTGGCGAAAATTCGCCAGCGACGGCTTCATCGCCTTTGCCACACTTCGCCAGGTGCAACTTCACACATACAACAATAATTCACCAAGATGCGACGTTGCGCTGTTACTACGGCAGGCATAGCGAAGTTGCACTAGCGTTAGATAATTTGCATATGGCGGGAAGTTAAATTTCAATGGACGTATATGTTGCAGCAAATACATTACACTACAGAAGCCAGGGAACCTTAAAAAATAAAATAAAGTTGTTATATTGCCCTACACCTGAGCCCACAGTATAGTTTATGTGCCATATGTAAGGCCCGGACTGACTATCTGTTGGTTCTGGCAAATGCCAGAGGGGCTGCTGTAAGTTGCCATAGACAGTCACTATTTAGTGGGCTGATGGGGGGCTGCTTGGGCCTCTGTGTACTTGGAATGCCAGGGCCTATTGTGAATCTCAGTCCGGACCTGGTAAGGAAATATAGGGGGAAAGGAGGGGTACCAAAAAAAAAAATGTACAATCTCTTTTAGCCTATCACCTTGTAAAAAGGAAAAGACGCCAATGTTTTTTGGGACTTATAAAACTTTTCAACTTTTTTTGGACCAAGTCCTATCTACTCTATTGCACTTCGCCTGGTCTGAGGTGGCGAAGGCAAGTCTGGTGATAGAGTTAACGTTCAGTAAAAACATAAACTCATTGAATTTGCGTAGTAACGCTCTTTCGCCAGAGCGAAAACACATCTGCCGTTAGAGTGCGAAGTTGCGCTAGAGTCCATCTCCTAATTATGCCGGTGCCCATTAGTAAATTGGCAAAGTGCCAAAATGACGTCACGCTGGCGAATTTTCTCCAGCATTAGCCACTTTGCCCTTTAGTAAATTTGCCCCTATGGCTTAATAGCTGATGATTTCTTATATCGTAGATACCTCTGAAAGACCATCATGAAGGCCAATTAGGGGAAAATGTGGGTCAAGTGTCTGTTTGATGTCCTAGATACCCCTTGAAACATCATCTTGAAGGCCATCGGGGCCAGTTAGGGTGAGATTTGGGAAGAATGCCCTGGATACAAAACACTATGATGGTTCGTTAGGGTGGAATTTGGGGTCTAATGTTTGAAACCATGGCTGATAGACATTGATATTTCCTACATCTGGAACTTTGTTATGAACTAAAGAGGGGGGGGCTGAACAAAAGCTGGACCTCCTACTACAGGATCTATCTTTTTATCTCCCTCTCTCTATCTGTCTGTATCCACCATTCACCAGTCTACTTCTATCTATGCATCTCATATGATCTCTCTCTCAATGTATCTGTCTCAATCTCTCCATATACAATTCATTGATTTCCTTTAAGTTATATAAATAGAATACATTAGAGCAAAGAATAATAAGATAACAAATATAATTCTAACCCGTCTCTTGCTTGAACGTTCTGTAAACCCAAAGCCTGGCCAGCGGCACCCAAAGTCATTGCTGTGAAGGTGCAATTGTCACGGGGGCCTATCGGCTCTCAGCGAGGGAAGTCCGGACCTAGGAGGAAACTTCTGGTTAAAGTCTAAGATCGCGGTACAGAAGGGATCAAGAATAAACGTAGTCAAGATACAGGCAATAGTTCAAAAGGCTGGCGGCAATAATCAAAACAGAAAAATCCAATAATCAGCAATCACAGGAAAATAGAAACAGCCAGGAATGAAGTAGCCACATCCTACAATCGGGCATTGAACCCGTGACCTTGGTGTCCGTGTATTTTAAATTTTGGCACCAGACACATCATCACGCATCTGCACACCGGCGTCCAGGGTCGACTGGGGGGCCTTGGCCCACTGGGACCTCTGTCCAGGCCCCTCTGGCCCCCCTACTGTGAGGTGCCGATCGGGCCACACGCATGAATGAGCACACAGCGCACATGCGCGAACAGCGGGCGCATGCGCAGACGGCGCCGAAAGAAAACTTTTTTTTTAGAATTCCTATATCAGAAGAGGGGTCTGGCCCTGCGGGGGCCCATGAGGGTCGGTGGCCCACCGGGTTTTTTCCCGGTTTCCCGCCGGGCCAGTATGACACTGCCGGCGTCACTAGGCTGATGTCCACGTGGTGGCTATGGGTGTCGTCATCTTGGAAGCGGCGCTGTAGAGGAACGGTGAGCCCTGACAGCAATGCCCTCTCAGTGGGAGGCCATAAGTACCCACTTCTCTCTCTCTCGGCAGCCCTATCTCTAACCCCCTTTTGCTCTCACCTGATTGCTTTCCATTAAGGGCGACAAATTTTTATTTGTGGGATTGCTCTTCATGCTGCATTAGCTTAAGGGGGTCGAGTACTCTCCCCTCAAGCCTTACTCTCCCCTCATACAATACTCTTCCATCATACAATACTCTCCCCTCATACAGTACTCTCCGTTCATTCAGTATTCTCCCCTCATCTGTACTCTTCCTTCATACATTACTCTCCCCTCAACGCGTCGGGCAGGGTTGACAGGTCTAATTATAAACCACCAGCAACCCTGGCGTTGGCATTTGAATTCTCGGATCACACGGTAAACAAACAATATCCTACACTTTAATACACAGTACTCTCCCCTCGTACTGCACTCTCCCCTCATCTGTACTCTTCCCTCATACAATACTGTCCCCTCATACAGTACTCTTTCCTCATAAAGTACTCTCCCCTCGTACTGCACTCTCCCCTCGTACTGCACTCTCCCCTCATACAGTACTTTCCCCTTATACAGTACTCTTCCATCATACATTACTCTTCCCTCAATGCAGGGTTGCCAGGTCTAATTTTAAACTACCAGCCTGGCAACCTTGACGTTGACATTTGAATTCTCGCATACATGGTAAACACACAATACCCTACACTTTATTATAAAGAATAGGTGGGATACATAAACTACTTGAGCGCCTAGTCTACAACCGACTAACCTCATTCCTCTCTGACAATAACCTGCTTTACCCCCTACAATCTGGTTTTAAGCCACAACACTCCACTGAAACTGCACTGACTCGACTAACTAATGACCTTTTAACCGCTAAAGCCAACAATCATTTCTCACTACTAATACTACTTGATCTCTCAGCTGCATCTGACACTGTAGATCACCCTCTCCTCCTCCAGTCCCTCCATTCGTTTGGCCTTCGTGACACAGCCCTGTCCTTGTTCTCTTCTTACTTTACTTATCGTTACTTCAGTGTCTCCT
The DNA here is from genome assembly GCF_017654675.1 of Xenopus laevis. Lineage (NCBI taxonomy): Eukaryota > Metazoa > Chordata > Amphibia > Anura > Pipidae > Xenopus > Xenopus laevis. The sequence goes on from NC_054375.1 coordinate 10,225,918, forward strand.
ACAACGAAGTAGCATCCTCTCCCCTACCTCTTTCTGTTGGGGTTCCTCAAGGCTCTGTCCAGGGACAATTACTATTCTCCCTCTATACTTCCTCCCTCGGCAAATTAATCAACTCGAATGGTTTCCACTACCACCTCTATGCTGATGATACTCAGATCTATCTCTCATCTCCTGATCTCAACCCAGAACTCCTAACTCGCATCTCTTCCTGCCTATCTCTACCTGGATGTCAAAACGCTGCCTTAAATTAAACCTCTCTAAAACTGAAATGGTTCTCTTTCCTCCAACTAACACCAGTAACATCCCAAAGGATCCATCATAGCTAACAATTCCACTATCACTCTGTCTCCCCAGGCCTTGGGGTTATTCTAGATTCTGCCCTGTCATTCACTCCTCATATCCAGTCACTTATTAAATCATGTCCAAACATAAAAACATATCCAAAATATGATCATTCATCACCCAAGATGCTGCCAAAATTCTTGTTCACTCTCTCGTCATATCACGTCTAGACTACGGTAACTCTTTTAATTGGCCTTCACCTCCAGAGACTGTCACCTCTCCAGTCCATAATGAACACTGCTGTGAGGCTCATACACCTCAGCAACCGCTCCTCCTCTGCCTCGCCTTCTGTCAATCCCTGCACTGGCATCCGCTACCTTTCAGAATCAAATTCAAATTAATGACCCTGACTTCAAAGCACTTCATAACTCTGCCCCACCCTACATCTCTCAACTCATTTCTATATACTCACCCAACCACTTACTACTCTCCTCTACTGACCTGCTACTCAACTCTTCTCTCATTACCTCCTCACACACTTGCATTCAAGACTTTGCAAGGGCTGCACCCCTCCTCTGGAATTCTCTCCCACGGTCTGTCCGACTTTCTCCCAACTTTTCTGCTTTGAAGAAATCTCTTAAAACGCACTTCTTTCGAGAAGACCACCCTCACTCTGCTTAACTACCAAATGCAACACCACATACAGTACCACATTTCTCACCCACTTAATTCGATCTAGCCCACTCCCACGACTTGTGTATTACTCCCTCCCTTTAGAGTGTATGCTCTTTTGCATAGGGCCTTCCTCACCTTTTGTACCTGTATTGATTGTGATTTATGTAACTCCATATGTTCTATGTATATAATTCATGTGATTTAGTTGTATAATCACATTTTCTTTACAGTGCTACACAATATGTTGGCGCTATATAAATACATGTTAATAATAATAAAATAATAATAATACAGCAGAAACATGGGAGTTAGTCAGGAATGGGACAACCCCGTTACCTGAAGCCCCAATGCTCCTTCTGATGATGTCAGTTGAAAATCGATAGTGATGTCAGAGTGTTGGAAATGCAGGTTACAGACTAACGTTTCGGCCCAACGAGGCCTTTCTCAAAGTGCTAACATGGTATTAAAACGAGCCTTATATCTATGTACTGGCGGGAAAAACAGCAGTCACAACTATGATGTGAGAACTAAGCGACTGCCTATTAAATACAACACATTAAGTACATAAATAGTGTAAACCATGTCATTAAGATGTATGCATCAGTCAGTCTGTTGTGTTATCACCTTACACACTTCAGCATACTCACATACTTGATTATCAATAAAAGGGCTAAAAACAAACCATTAAGTAACACTATGTAGTTGATTGTTAACCGAAGTGAACATAATGTGTTACAGATGTTACTAATGTGACTTCCTTTGAATATGATATTATCAGCCTCCCTGTCCATGTCCCAGCTCCTACTCAATTCCCTATATACACCCCAATAAAACTATTGATGCTTCTATCAGCAGCTATTAAGCTCCATCACTGCACTCTCAAGTTATATACCTTATGGCATCTAATTATCTACATCCCATGCTGTTGTTGAACTACACATCCCAGGCTGTTATTAAACGACACATTTAATATATAAGCTAAAGTTGGTATTTAATCTTACTGTGAGGCTGGTTTACACTATTTATGTACTTAATGTGATGTATTCAATAGGCAGTCGCTTAGTTCTCACGTCATAGTTGTGACTGCTGTTTTTCCCGCCAGTACATAGATATAAGGCTCGTTTTAATACTATGTTAGCACTTTGAGAAAGGCCTCGTTGGGCCGAAACGTTAGTCTGTAACCTGCATTAAAGCTATCTATAATCGTTTACTCCCTGAGAGTGTGGTTCTTTTTTAGAAGATTATATATATATATATATATATATATATATATATATATATATATATATATATGAAATTCAGCACCTAATCTGTTATCTAAGAGCGATTATATCGCAAAGTAGAAAACCTCTAATGAAAAGAAACACGATTGCTTTACAACACGAGATGTAGTAACAATTTGTACCTTATGAACTTGCAACTTGTGAACTTTATGATACATTTAACTAATATGAAGTCGTGTAGTGATGTGCGGGTCGGGTTTTTCTCCGCGCCCGCCTGAGCCTGACTTCTAACTTCCCTTTATAGACCCAACCCGCTGATGATGTCACAAAAGGGCGGGGTGAGCAGGCGCAGGGGATATAAAGCCAGAAGCCGGCAGTTGAAGTTGAGGATCGGGGTCGGTGGGGTGCGGGGTCGGCCTGAACCGGGTCCAGCAGGTATTGTGCCGGCACGCATATCACTACTATGAAGTCTAGATTGTTTTCTAACCATTTTTTCAATGTATTGATAATTGCCATGTTAATTGATAGAATAGAAAATAGAATAGAAAATACCGCTCTGACTCACCGCTAGCCTTCTTTGCAATACAGGCGGCCCATGGATCTGTCTCTGGGCGCTGGATTCTCTTGGCGTCCCACGCCTCACTGAATAGGAAGAAGAAAAGACAACGTTTCTGCTCACCGGAGTGCTTTAAAATAAAAAAATCTTTATTGTTCCATAATAACGGACATGCTAATGATTAAGGCCGTCGGTGCCCGAAACGCGTCAAGCTAGACGTGCTGTGTGCCCATTACTATGGATCAATAAAGATTTTGGATTTTAAAGCACTCTGGTGTGCGGAAACTTTGCCTATGTTAATTGATATGACAAGTTCCTTGGGAGGGTTTTCTCTTGGGTATAAGACACATGGTGGTATAATGGATACTGAGGTCTCTGAGAAGTACGTTGTTGCGAAATGCGTTAGACCTTGGATGCTGATTTTTAACCAAAAGAAATAATAAAGATGGATGAATTGAGCGATCCTTAACCTTCGGAGTGCGCTGCAACACTTTTTTTTCCCCAACACTTGGTGAAATTGTTTCCCTTAGCGACAGACTTGGGGCAGCAGCCCCCGAGTCAGACCTCGAATCGGCTAAGCCAATCCATATATTTTACCTGTAAATGAGTGTCAGGGTGGCCTGTGTGCGGGGGATTAACTTGAAATCATAAGTGTAGGGCTCAGGCCAAGAGCACCCAGGCCACGTGGATTGAACGGTGAGCGACTATAGAACCCAAAGGCCTAATTATAGTTGGATTGGTGGGAGTTTAATAGACAAAGAGGATATAGCCGCTACGGGTGCTGGATATATGTATATATAATTTGTGTGCTATGAACAACAGCAGCAGCACTGATTGGAACCCTGGCTGATGAATGAATGGATCCAACAGACTCAATAGGCCACACATACAAAGCAATGCTCAGTGTACTTAATAGGCTGTGTATGTACTGCACATCTAATTAGAAATAAATGCCATATAAACCTCACTCATCAAAAGGGGACACTTCCCCTTTAAGAGCAGGGAACATAGGTGACTTAACCCGGGCGTTGTGACAGTTGGTTCAGTCCGTTGGTTGGCCCTGTGGTGAGAGGTAAGTGGACTTTCCCTCTGGGAGATTTATTGCCAAAAAACTTTATTTTAGTGCAAAAAGAGGCAGGAATTTGGGCAATGTTTTTCCCCCAGACTAGTGGGTGTTGCACCTCTCACTGATTTTAGAGAATTTAGAGAATTTTTCCCTAAAATGTGCTTGGGAGGAGCCTTTAATCTTAGTGCTGGTTGGGAGACACAGACCAGGATTTGTCAGTTACACAGGACTGTCAGCAAATATTCACATTTATTAATGAAGGGAACATTTGGGGACCCCTGTACCTCACCATAAGCTGCTTAATTTGTGTTCCCAGTACTGACAGGCTCCTTAGAGATTTGCCCCTCTGCCCCTGGTATCTGCCCCCAGCCCTGCTCTTATGTACCAACATTGTAGCTAAATACATGTTCCCTTTATCCAAGTCTGGAACTAGGGGTGGGAAGCAGAGGCACGTGCCATGGGGACAGTAGGGGGTGATAGTAAATGAGTGGGGGACATACAGCAGGTCCCATAGAAGAGAGGTGACTTTATCCATAGGGATTTGACAGTTGGTTTTGTCCGTTGGTTGGCTCTGCGTTGTGTATATTCTCTCCAAGACATTTTTTTGCCAAATATCCCTTATATTAGTGAAAAATGAGATAGTTGGTGACCCCCAGTCTGTAACTAGGGGTGGGAAGCAGAGGCACGTGCCATGGGGACAGTAGGGGGGGATAATAAATGAATGGGGGGGACATAGAGCAGGTCCCATAGAAGAGAGGTGACTTTACCCATAGGGATTTGACAGTTGGTTTAGTCCGTTGGTTGGCTCAGGGTTAAGTGTATATTCTCTCTGGGGTTATTTGACAAATAACTTTTACTACAATAAAAAAAAAGGGCCCAGGACCTGACAAAGCTCAAGTTTAGGGGACAATAGATCTCTGCCTTCCTCTGTATTATATAGGAAATATTAAGCGCTAAATTCATTAACTTGCCTTTTTATTCTCTTTTCTATACAGATTGCTACAGAGCTTTTCCTGCTTTTTTGGACTGTGATTTTGCTGTTACACCTGCCTGATAACACCTGGGTTTATTTTTGGCTTCTCCATTGTTCAGTCACATCCATCTTCATCTGAACAGTGTAAGAGAGAGCCAGGGGTTCCTTAGGGAGACCCCCTTGGGGTGCCCCGGCCTTGTGCCGCCCCCTATTTTTACATCGGAGAATCTTCTTGAAGAGGTAAATCTTGCAAATTCAACTGATTCAGCACATGATTTCTTCTTCAGCAAATCTGCCCTAAATTCACTTGAGGGGGGTCCCACGTGGCTTTGTGCATATGAGCCCATACGGTTACTGTATATGGGATTTATAAGAAGCCAATCCATCGCTATCAGCAGCATTAATAATACAAATAGGGGAATATACAGAAGGAAATAATTGCCTTTAAGTTTACTTTTAGTATGTTATAGGATGGCTAACTCTTAGCAACTTTTCAATTGGTCTAAATTAAAGTTTTTTTTATAGCTGCTGAATAAAAAGCTAAATAACTCAGAAATTACACAAATTATAAAAAATGAAACCCAAATGCAAATTGTCTCAGAATATCACTCTCTACATCATACTAAACGTTTATTTAAAGGTGAACAAACCCTGTAACCGTGACTTCATTTTGGCCTGATTGTGTCCATTTGTCCCTTTAGGTGTCGACGATGGAGGAGATAACGATCAAGACATCTCTCCTGGTAAATGCCTCAGTGTAAAATAATCCTCTTCTCATCTGAACTGCTGTTTCCTTTCACTCTTTATATAAGCTCTCCTTAAAGGGGAAGGAAACCTAGTTGGCGCAAAACCTCCCCCCTCCAGTGGTGTTGCCCATCCTCCCCCTGGCCTACCCATCCCGCTGGGGCATATGCCCCTAACTTGTTACTTACCTCTTCTGCGCAGGTCCAGTCCAGGGAGTTCACAGACGACATCTTCTTCCACGCGATCTTCTTTCCTGCTTTGACTGGCGCATGCGCAGTAGGAGCATTTTGCCGGTACGATCTACTGCGCATGGCGCCAAAAGTACTTCGTGACTTTTGGCGGCATGCGCAGTAGATCCGTACCGGCGAAATGCTCCTACTGCGCAGGCGCCAAAACGCCGGTCAAAGCAGGAAGAAGATCGCGTGGAAGAAGATGTCGTCTGTGAACTCCCTGGACTGGACCTGCGCAGAAGGGTAAGTAACAAGTTAGGGGCATTTGCCCAGCGGGACAGGTAGTCCAGGGGGGAGGATGGGCAACACACTGGAGGGGGGGAGGGTTTTTGCGCCAACTAGGTTTCCTTCCCCTTTAAGCAGCTGTCTGTCTGTCTGTCTGCACTGCTTCCTTTTATACATACAGGGTGGGAGCTGCCATATACCATTTTCCTCTGTGCGGGTAGAACTGACATCCATGAAAAACAACCACTACATTTATTTCCTTTTTTTCAGAATAAAATCTCCTTATTCCTGGAATGTTTGCCCCATAGAAACCCCAAACCCTTTTCTGTCTCTATTCTCCTCAGATCCAGACTGACTGTGAGCAGCATTTAGAGCCATTTAGTATTCTGTCCTAATGCTCTTTCCTTTCACTTACAGCCGCTGTACGTCGTCCTGGAGGACTTCAGGGAGGAAGACACCGACTTTAAAGGCCCTTGCCTCTATTACGGTAAAATCCTATTTTATTTATCAGTTCCTACGTTTTAATTATATGTGAATTCCTTTCCCCCTTTAGCTCAGTATTTAACATAAATGTGTTTTTCCCACAGAACATCACTACCGGGTCCACTACGGCAAAGAACGTCGTCCTGTAAGTAAAACATAAATGCTCTTATTACATGTTGGGAATCATTTGCTATTGCCCCAGGGGTAAGTGCAAGGGCAATAAGGCTGGAAAATGTTTTTATTAACGCTCAGTGATATTTTTCTTTTTCAGAGAGGACTTTATTCTTCGATATTTCAGCGGACCCGAGGACGACGCACAGAGACAACATTTATGAGTAACTGGGTGTTGATCCATTATCTGGTATGTAATGCAGAATAGATGTCTAGATAAATAGAGAATAAATGATATTAGATTGCCAGCTCTTGTGTAACGCTGCTACTTTCTTTATGTTACAGGAAGTGCTCGAGAGGGAGTGTGTCGCCCTCTAACAGTGAAGAGTTGCTGCCTCCTGTAAAGTGTCACTATTATTATTATTACAGGAGAGGGTTATTATTCACTGTGTGTCTCTATAATAATTATATTATTAACAATTGACTCTCTCCTTCCACAGGAAGCATCATCGGAACACTGGAGATGGGGGCAGCATGTCGAGTATCTGCGGCTGCAGAATGTAAGTTCCCCCATCACATGGGAATCCCACACCCTCACTGCCCTCAGCGTATAAAGGTACTATTAGCAGCACATATACAGACATAATCATAACTGTCTCCTTTCTTTCCCCTTTGCTCCTATCCTTGTGCCTCCCCTGCACCCCGCAGACTATCCAATGGCACCTTCACCAGCTTGCCATGGACGCTCTGGGAGAGGGAGCAGAAGCTGCAGGAGGCTGCTGGGTATGTATTTTGGCACTAAATACTTTCAATTACGTTTACTGCCCTTTACAATAATGACATAATGACATTTATTTCCCTTCAAATCTAGTGAGGAACAAAAGGCAAGTCCTGCAGCTGAAGGGAGTGGAGGAAGAAGCTCATGCAGTGGAGGAGGAGAAGGAAGAGGGAGCTCCTGGAGTACAACAAGCTCCTGCGGAGGAGGAGAGAGAAGAGAGAGAGGCCTCTGGGGAAAACAGCTCCTGCAACCAGAGAAAGGAGAAAGAAGAGGGAGCTCCAGAAGAACAACAAGCTCCTGCGCAGACAGAGAGAGGGAGCGCGCTGGAGAAAAGCAAGCTCCTTGATGCTTGAGGAGGACGAGAGAGAGGAGGGAAGGCCCCTGGAGAAGAACAAGCTCCTGCAGGGGCGAGGAGGGAGGAGAGAAGAGAGGAGAACAACCAGCCTGCAGCTGAAGGAGAGGAAGAGGGAGCTGATGAGAACAGCAAGCTCTTGCAGCGGAGGAGGAGAGAGAAGGAGGCAAGCTGCTGCAATGGAAAGGAGAGGAAGGGGAGCCCCTGGGGAACAACCAGCTCCTCCAGGGGAGGAGGAGAAGAAGAGCGAGCCCTTTGAGAACAACAAGCTCCTGCAGCGGAGGAGGAAGAGAGAAGAGAGGGAGCTTGAAGAACAAGCTCCTGCAAGGGAGGAGAGAAGAGAGGAGGAGCCCCTGGGAAAACAGGCTCCTGCACCGGAGGAGGAGAAAGAAGAGGAAGCAGCTAAAGACAAGCTCCTGCAGTTGGAAGAGACATCGAAGATCCTCCGGTGGTAGAAAGGCCGACCCTCCCGAAAACGGGTCAAGAAGGCCATAATGAAGAGGCTCCGCAGGTTGGTAATGTATCAATTACTGACAATTACCCTTCTTCTAGAGATACCTCATGTTGTCCAATGCAGCTCCACTTTACTTCCTGCTCTTCTGAGCATTTTCAATCAGAACAATAGAAAGGAAGTCATACACCTGTCTGTTGAGCCCGCAGGCTGATCACTTTGAGGGCGCACCCCATAGACCAATGTTTGGCTGCCCTTAGGGTGTAAGAGGTTGCTGACAGGGATCTAAAGTCTGCAGTAAAGTGTTGATGTATAGTAGGCCAATAACAGGGGAGGCAGGTAACTCTTACAGGGCTGCTGGACATCTGGCTTAGATATCCACCTTTGGAAATGGGTTGCCACTGGGTATGGACTGGCACCAGCTAATCAAAAGAGTATAAATAGAATAAATGGCACAGGCTCAGGACTGAAATTCATAAGAGGCCCTGACATTCCATGTGTAGAGAGACCCAAACAGTCCCCAAGGCCCAACAAATAGTGCGCTCTTAAAGCAACACCGAGCCTTTAATATCATAAAGAAACAAGTGTTTGTCTTTATTCTTATCTTAACATTTTCTAAATCTTTTCTTTCAGCATTCCACCCCAAGACTCACCTGCTGCCGCCGACCACCACCACGGCCTAAATCCTTTCCTCCAACCTACCTATCCCGAGAAGCGTATGTCTGGTGTGTGTCTGTCGTTATGTAGGAGGGAGAGTAGGGGGTTAGTACAGGAGGGAGAGTAGGGGGTTGTGTAGGGCAGGAGGTAGGAGAGTAGGGGGTTGTGTACAGGAGGGAGAGTAAGGAGGGTTATAGTTACAAGAGGGGAGAGTAGGGGGTTGTGGTATAGGAAGGGAGAGTAGGGGGTTTGTAGCAGGAGGGGAGAGTGGGGGTTTTTAGTTACAGGAGGGAGAGTGAGGTTGTTGTACAGGAGGGAGTAGTAGGGGGTTGTGTACAGGAGGGAGAGTAAAGAGGGTTGTGTATTAGGAGGGTAGAGTAGGGGGTTGTGTATAGCAGGAAGAAGGATTGAGGGGGGGTGTATGAGGTGAAGGGGTGTAGGAGGTTGAGGGGTATAGATACGGGGCGGGGGGGGGGGTTTAGGCGCATGATCCAGGTGTAGAACCGACTGCCGTTTCTAGGAGTCAGGAAGGAATTTTTACCTTCAGTGCAGATTGGCCCCCATAGCACTCTAGGGTTTTTCTCCTTCCTCTGGATCATCCACTGTTAGGGAGGCCCAAATATAAATTGCATATTAATTGTAATAAATCCTGTGCTCACCGCCAGGTTTCCCCATAAATATGTCTCTGTGTTTTTCTTTAATCCCTATGGTGAATATTGAGTGGAAGGGGCTCCTGTGCCTCGTTCTACTAAAGATGACTGAGCGGTTGTGTGAGGTAAAACTGGGTGGTGGTGCTGATACAGGGGTTTTAGTTGAAGAAGGGAATGGGTTAATATCTCTGCAGGGTTAATTGATAATATGTACATGACGGGGCTGAAAGACATAGGGACACATACTGATCTCTAATGATTGGAGGAACTAGAATATTGCTTTACTCCATAGGCCACAATGTAACAGCATTTCCATTCAAGTCCAAGGCCCCTTTCTTAACACTGGAATTCCATCCACTTCCCACCAGCCTATTGTCACTATACCAGACATTAGTATATGAAGGAGCTTGATATTGGCCAATGGCTAAGCTGCATTTGTTTTTTGGGTACCCTTTCTCCAGGTTATGAGAGGTCCTTTTGGGTGGGGGGTTCCTGCTAAAACGTTGAGTTAAAAACATTGGTGGCCTGGGGCCTAAAGAGTTAAAAAACATTGGTGCCGCTGGGGCCCTAAGAGTTAAAAACATTGGTGGCCTGGGGCCCTAAGTTAAAAACATTGGTGGCCTGGGGCCCCTAGATTAAAAACATTGGTGGCCTGGGGCCCTAAGAGTTGTAAGTGGAACTGAGATAACCCTCGGAAGTTCATGCAAATCACCTGGTTATCCACTCGTCCATTAAAGGGGTTGTTCAGCTTTCAGTTTAACTTTTAGTAGGTTTATAGAATGGTGAATTCTATGCAACTTTTCAATTGGTCTTCCATTAATTACTTTTTATTTGTTTTTCATTTACCTTTTTTTTCTGATCTTTCCAGTTTTCAAATAGGGTCACTGACCCCATCTAAAAACAAGTGCTCAGTAAAGCTACAAATGATCTATTATTGCTCTTTTTTTATTACTCCCTTTGTATTGAGGCCTCTCCTATTCAATTCCAGTCTCTTATTCAAATAAATGAATGGTTGCTAGGTAATTGGAGGCCGAGCAACCCGATATTGGAAACTGCAAACTGGAAGCTGCTGAATAAAAAGCTAAATACTCAAAAACCAAAAAAAACGCATGGCAAATTGTCCTCAGAATATCCCTATCCTACATCATATAACAGTTACTCAAAGGTCCAACAACCCCTTTAAGTTAACTTTTAGTCTGATATACTGGTTTTCACTTGATTATTTGTGGTTTTAGAGTCATTTAGCCTTTTTATTCAGCAGGTCTACAGTTGCAGTTCCACAATCTGGTTGCTAGGCCAAATTACCTTCAAACCATGCACTGATTTGATTAATAGACATGAAATATGAATAGGAGAGGCCTGGATAGAAAGAGGAGTAATAAAAAAGTACCAATAAAATAAATTTGTAGCTCTTACAGAGGCTTTGTTTTTGATGGGTCAGTAACCCCCCACTTTGATAATCTGGAAAGAAGAAGCAAATAATAAAAAAAAAAGAAAAAAAGAAATATGAAGACGCAATTGAAAAGTTTGCCTTCGAAATTAACCTAAACTTAACTTGAAGGTGAATCACGCTTTATATAGGCCACCTACGGTAGAGTGACCCGCAGCCACACCCCATTTTTAACCATACCTGACCCGCACATGCTGATCTGCAAACTTGATCCCGATCCGCTGACCACCATAAGCAGGAAGTGCCCGTTTGCTTGTGGAAAACAGGAAGTGACGTCATCAAAGTGGACTAGGCAGAAAAACAACATTTTAAAACTTAATTTTATTAGATAATTCTCACTATGCAGGTATACTACGGAGTGTATAACCAGTTCCACAGATAATAGCACGGCCATCCTAGGTTTAACATTT
>NC_054375.1:10237887-10325786 GCF_017654675.1 Xenopus laevis
AATAAAGCCGATGCTCTGCGATCGGTGACACTGGAAAGAAAAGGGTTTGTCGTAATCGTTGATCCATTGCTCCCGGGTTCCCTTCCTACAACAACACCAACATATAGACTATCCAATTAAACATGACAAAACCCACTAGATTTATATATAACCCATATATAAGTGGTGCCTAAACTGATTGGAGATTTACGCAAGCAAAAGACAGTGGTATACGTTCCATATTATTTCAGTAGGCGTTAGAAGTTTACAAATAGGAGTTACGAGCTGCTGGCGCCTCAGCTACCAAGTATCACCTTACAGATTACTGTGAAGAACAACGTTACCTTGAGTGCAAGCCAGGCTCGGTACAATGCCACTAACACAATCAGATCCCCTTCAATGGCTGTGACCAATCAGATCCCGAGATTAGATGTTTCAGGCGGACCCCCTCCTTATATACTAAATATCCTTACCAAAAAGTACAGTTAACCACTCGCCACCCGCTGAAAGGGAACACGCCCACTTGACAAACCCACAGGAAATTTGAAGTCAGCCAAATAAATAATGACAGCGTCTATAAGAAAGTGCTGGAGATCTGTCGTTGCCCGTGTGGCCTCCTTATATAATTCCCAATCTCCATATGGATTCCAGCTGTCCTGTTCTCTTCTCATTCTACCTTATACTCGTAGATAAAGCCGACCCGTGTATAAGCCGAGGTAAACCTAATTTACCTAAGAAACTGAGAAAAATGTATTACTCGTGTATAACCTAGGGCTTGATTGAAAATCAATCTGACTTTGTACAGCGAACGCTCCTCAGTCATATAGAACAGCCCTGCTGAGAATAAGGAATTGCACTTTCACCCAAGCAAACCAAAGGCGTCCATTGTATATGCTCTGAAAAGTGCTAAGCCTAGATTATTACCACCTTTAATAATAAATGAGAATGCCATCTGAAGCAATTTAATAAAGAAACAGATAAAAGATTAATCTCCCAGATGAACTTCAAATATGATGCAACATCCATTTCTGATAGCCCATAAAATATTAATGCCAAGGATTCTCCAGTACCACCCAAGAAGCCACAATTGAGTTTGACAGTGATTAGAATGTACTACAATATATATTGAGAGTTTGAAATTGCATTTGAGTAATAACATGGTGAATCACAAACAGTTTGTCTTCCTATTTGGAAGCAGCAGCTCAACATCAATCGCGTAAATACGGATCAACCTCACCTCCTCTCCCAAGCCGCATCAGGACTCTTGACTGAACGCATCGCCGCCCAGGAGCAGTCCAGCAGCTTCCGGCGGCGCGTCCTTCCCGCCCGCGTCCTTCCAAAAATGCGGCGCCCATGGCCGCCACTGTGAGGTAGAGGCGCCGCGCCGCCTACCCACTGGCGGCCATGGGCGTCCCATTTTGGGAGCGACGCCAACGACAGGCGAAGACGCAGCCGCCGCGGAGCTCCTGGACCGCCTCCGTGGCGGGCGATCGTCAGTCACAGAGTCCTGATTCCGCTATGCGAGAGCCGACCGTTAGGATCCGGTGAGGGATTGGGTATTACCCGCGTATAAGCGCAGGTCGAGTTTTTCAGCACATTTTGGGTGCTGGAAAACTCGACTTATACGCGACGAGGTATATACGGATGATTATTTTACTGCCCGTTCTATTGATTCATTCAGTGGTTTAGTTGCCCTGTCTTGCTAATGCCGGCCCACTATTTCTTACTCTGTCCTAACTAAAGGTGCCCACACGGACCGATTAAAGGCTAATATCTTCTAAAATGCGCAGTAGTTAAATTTGAACATTCAGCTGTTGCGTTAGGCTGAGGAGGATGGGAGCTTGCAGTCACGAACAGGGAGAGTTAAAAAAAAAACAAAAAAAACAGGAACAAGCAAAGGCCGAACCAATTCGGTTTTATTTCCCCTTTGCCACTGGAATTACTTTATGTTTTTGGGGCCAAAGAAGATTGGGGTAGTGGAGTCTCCAAACAACTAGAATCCCAAAGCCGATGCTTTCAGCCTTTAATCTAGAACCTGTCAAATGAAGACCCACGTGTCATTCTGCATAGATGCAAACTCGGAGAGCTCAGGGCCATAAATAAAAGCAAAACCTCAACCTCTCTATGTCAGTATTTACCTAAATGGAGTAGCTGGAAGGATGATTGAGTAATATTAAAGGGGAAGTAAACCCAAAACATTACAATCCAATGTAACATTTATTAATTTTTTCTCATAATATATAAATTAATAGTCTATAATATATATTATATATATATATATGATACGGGACCACATCAGAAATCGCAGGTGCCCCCATACGACAAAATTCCTGGGCCCCCTGGCTGCCCACCCCCCACCATTCATAAGAAAATTGGCTGGCCAGGGCCCTTAAACGTCCATGCCTTCCAGAAGTCAAGCAGCTCTCAGAAAGATGGGGCCAGCTAATCAAAGTAAGTTTGGCATGACCGGGCCCCCCTCAAACTCTCCCCCCTAGTCCCCCCTGATGCTGCCCTGTATTATTATATATATATATATAATATAATAAATATATATATAGTATATATATACTATATATAATATAATAAATAAAAAAAATGATTTTATGTGCAAGTAATTGCAATGAAAGCAATGCTTACTGCCGGTTTTTAAATCTTGCCTGCCAGGTGTGGACTCATGAAGAATTAACCAGAAAGTAGGTGCTGCATCCCAGTTAAAGGACCAGTAACATCAATAATTTTTGTAAACAGATTCGTTAGTATACAACGAAAATAAACACCAAGAAAATTAAACTTTTAGATTGCCCAAAGCCTTTATAAAAAATAACTTAGCGAAACTCCACTTCCCTCCTCTTCAGAAAAAGGCGACCAGGGCGACAACATTACCATCTTGTGGTTAGCTCGTGTCTCCTCCCTGCATTCTACTGACAGCATGTGAATGGGGCTGAGCTTCCAATCCAGCTACTGGGCAGGCAATTGTGGAAGCTGTATGGTGCATGGCTGGTGGAGCAGGTTGTGTCTGCTCTTGGACCCTCTGGGGAAGCTTTCTTCTCGAGCTTTCTTTGTCTCTTGGCCGCTACCGACGTGTCTCGCCTTCTTGTCCCCTAATGTCCCTGAATGCCGCTTGTACCCAGGCTACTTCCTGACGGCCGACCTGCAGTGGTGCGTTTCTTACGCCCGTGTTTCCGCTCAGCGTCTGCAGGTTCAGTCGGAACGAGCCGTATATAAGCCCTGACGCCTTATTGTGATGCAGCGTCTTGTTGCACCACCGGTGCCTTAGCATGCTGTAAACTGTCGTAAAAGGTTAAGCTGCCTCTCCAGTCCACTCGTTGATTAGCTTACTAATTTCCCGTCTCACAAAGTGTAAGTGGTAGTTCTGCTGTCCCAAGTATTCCGCATTCTCATGGCGCTACATGTAAAGTTGCTCACCACCACCTTCTGCTCTATCCATAGAGTCTGGATAAACCATTTGTGTAAAAACTTTAAAACCCAAAATTTCTGAGAGTCCTTGAACCCAATACAACTCCCTTCCCTTCCAGGTAAAAGCTCCAGAAGCCAAACCTTTACGTTTGATATTGCTGTTATGGTTCTTAAAATGGCTCCGCCAGTATCTGGATCTGGAGGCCGATATTTTGAGGGCTCCTCCTCGCCTGTTGAAAAATGCTGTTTCCCTAATGATCTACCGCTGATACCGGAACCAGAGCTTTCAACCTACTGGAATGCGAAGACTATGTCTCAGGATGGGAAAGATGGAACATATCGGTAGGAAGATGGAGATATTTCGGATAACAGCGTGCGGTACGAAGATGCGAGATATTTCGGCAAAACAGCTGACTTTTAACCCTTTCTTTGCCAACAATGTAGATTCCCATTTGTCCACAATGGGTTACCTCCTGCCAGCAACATTGAAATCTACATCGGGTTCACATTATTGAATGAAGGTTAAAAAAGGCCTGACAATCCTTTTATATTTTAATCCCTTTGTGTTAAAGGGAATCTATTATGATAATTACATACAATATAGCAAAGGACATTTAGTTTAATATGAAATATTTGTGATCTTTTAATCAATTAAAATGTTTGTGTCCATTATCATAAAGAGGGTAAATGAGTGGCACTTCCTTGTCAGACACCGTGCGTTCATTAGGAGAATGCTAGATTATTTCAAAACTGCAAACCATAAATAAATGAAGAACAACTGGCAAACTGTGCTACTGTATTAATGCTACAATTTATTTAAAGGCCAATATTGTTTCAGGCCCTTTAAATTGGCCTTAGCACCAAGTGATTTCATATTTTGGTTGATGCTTCAGTTCTCATACACTCTAGGGGTACAGACTTCTGTTCATTGGGTGCAGTCATTCTGGTGCCGTGCACACAAAACACACACCAACAAGCACATTCCCAGTCTCCCTCCTTCCTACCGGACCCATGGCCAGAGCGTAGAACTTGGAGATTTTGCTCCTTCAGGTGCTTCAGCATCTCCAGGTCCCTATGAGATTCCTGCTCCACTTTGCGAATAGAACTGCTCCAGGTCTCTTAGAACATTTCTCCTGAGCTGCTGGTTACGGCGTGTGTTCCTGGATATGGGATTCCACCTCTTCCGCTCCTGCGATTTTCTTCTGCAGCAGCTTCTAAAACCACAACACACAGAATAGTGATTCCACTTGTTGCATTTTAAAGGGGACGGTTTAACTTTATATTAAGTATCTTATTCACTGGTTCATTCAGTAGCTATAACTGAAGCTGACATTTATGAAGCCATTGGACAGGGTGTAAGGTTGGAAATAATGAGTGAAAATAGCCTTATTTTTTGCCACTGCAGTTTAGCCCATAGTTGCAGCTCTTTGCCACTTTCTACAATGAAGCACAAGGTTTCAGCTCAAGGTGGGTGGGGGTGTAGGGTGCACTAGACAGCGGTTATTGCAAGCAGAGGTACCCAAGGACTTACTAAATGAGCTGCCAAGCAGCCACTCACCGATGATTAATTTGCCATGCTGGCCTGTGGTCTGACAAATGCCACCCAGTGCCTGGTGTCAGTGAGATAACGCAAGCAGCTAGTTTCATAAGCTGACACTCATTCTTGCACCTGGGCACCATGCAGATAATTAACAGATTATTAACAGTCAGAAGTTGATCTTACTCTCTAGACATTAACCAAAAATTGAAATGCCCATACACAGACCTGTTCAGTCTTTCAATCTGATCTGAGCGTCAGTGCCCGGGTCAGTCCGCGGGGCCCCGGTAGTATAGGGTGGGATGACTGCAAACATATCAGGTGCCAGGTTCTCAACCTTCCAAGTCTGATTTACTCTGAAAGAACTCTGTATTAGGCCAATATAGGGCACCCAATTTGGTACAATGCAATAATCTGTCCAATCAGATGGTCTGAATGTGTGGTGAGCTTGAGTGTGACAGACAAAGCAACTAGGAAGCCACTACATTCCTCCCAATCCCATTGCCCAAGTCACCTACTGTCGATTCTCCTCCTGCTCAATACTTTTGCCTGTCATTTCTTGTTCCAACTCCTCTCTGTGCTTCGATTCTAAGTCCACAACAGAACTGATCCTCTTTCCCCCAGTCTGTCTCCTGCACTGCATCCTGCTGTACTTCCTGCTCTGTGGCCCCTGCACTGTTTCCTGTATTACTTCCTGCACTGCTTCCTGTATTACTTCCTGCACTACTTCCCTGCTCTACGCCTGCACTGTTTCCTGATTACTTCTGCACTGTTTCCTGTATTACTTCCGGCACTGTTTCCTGTATTACTTCCTGCTCTACGTTCTGCACTGTTTCCTGTATTACTTCCTGCTCTACTCCAGTACTGGTCTTGCACTACTTCCTGCACTGCTTCCTGCTCCACTCTTTCAGTGCTGCCCTGCAGAATTCTGCTCTCGGTGCCAAACCCCTAATTACATGTTCATTTTACAAATTTGGCAGGTTCTGTGTCTTTTTTCCCCATTATAATAGTTTTGCTAATAAAGGTGAATTGCCTCTTAAGCTGTGAGTGCTAACATTTCCCCAAGGGACCTGTTACAATTACTTGTTTCCTTATCTAGAAATTGGTTACAAAATATCTTATCTTCTGCTGCGGCTGTTCTGGGCTATCTACCAAAAGCCAATTAAGGTTAGAAACTTTATTTCTTTTTCTGGCTGTTCAGTGCAGAGAAAAACCAAGACTTTCCAGTAGAAATGAGGGACTGCGGTTGAAAAAGGGACTTGTCCCTCTAAAACAGGACAGTTAGGAGGTATGATCCTGGTACTTAGTAAGCACAGTGTCTCCACTAGCGGGAACCTACAAGTGGCCCATTGGGAACACAGTAATAAAACACACACTATTTGTTACACAGAACTTGTTTATGTAAAAATAAATGGGCAACTAATAGAGACAGCACTAACCGGTGGCAATAGGGCCTCACTAAGTAACTTGCTTGCGTGGTCTGTTCAGACTTAAATTAACTGGATAAGTTCTTTAAAGTAACGGATGGCTCCTCACAGTCCAACTAATCAGAAATGTGTAGAAATCTGCGAGCGCTCCTTTTAGTACCCTGTCACTTTAAATCTCAGTCCTCACTCCAAATCCCTCTTTAGATGCTTACAGTTTTTGTCTTGAGTGGAGTCCAGCACAGTCAGACATACAGTGAGACTAGCAGCCCCTTTGGATGCTCAGATAGGAATCTCCTGCTGGTTGTTCCTCCAGTCTGGATTCCTTTCACACTCTCTGTCTCTCCAGGCACAGTATGAGGCTTCCCTGTCCCAGCCTGATCCAAATGTCTGATTTTGGTGGAGCCTCTCAGCTCTCTGGGCCCACCGGCAGCTCTCTGGTCTCTCTCTGTGTCCAGCGTGTGCTTCTCTCTGCCAGGCTTTTCTCTTCTGCTACTTCCTCTTCCTGCCAGCCACTCACTAGCTGCTGTGTCACTTCCTGTAGCACTGAGATCCTGTACAGCTGGTTGCTAGGTAACAGCTCACAGCCACACAGACAGGCTCCTTTACAGGGATAAGTGCAAAGATTTGGACACGACTTCCCTACACACATTTTCACTCTTTGTACAAAGCAGACTGGGGCTTCCTGCAGTACTTACTGATATTATCTACTTCTGTTTCTCCAATAATAAGGGACAGAACGGCCAGACGTTCATTCTCATCTCTTTATTGTGGATGTTCCAGAGATTTCTCATGTATCAATGTCCTGTAGTCTAATGACTTACCCATATGGCTCTGTACTGGCTCACTAATGGCTTATGTTTGCTGCTTCAGCATTCCTCTCTGTTACGTGGGTTGCCATTGGCATTGGACTCTGTGCGCTGACTCAATAGGCCACACATACAAAGCAATGCTCAGTGTACTTAATAGGCTGTGTATGTACTGCACATCTAATTAGAAATAAATGCCATATAAACCTCACTCATGCAAAAGGGGACACTTCCCCTTTAAGAGCAGGAAACAGAGGTGACTTCCACCTGGGGAGGTGACAGTTGGTTCAGTCCGTTGGTTGTCACTTTGGTGAGAGGTAAGTGCATTTTCCCTCTGAGAGATTTTCTTACCAAATAACCCTTATTTTAGGTAAATAATAGGGTGATGCCCCAAACTTGTGGGTGTTGTGCCTCTTGCTGATTTTAGTGAATTTGGAGATTATTCCCCCTAAAATTGGCTTGGGAGGAGCCTTTAATCTTACTGCTGGTTGGGAGACACAGGATTTGGCAGTTATACAGGACTGTCAGCAAATATTCATATAATCTACTGAAGGGAACATTTTGGGAACCCCTGTACCTCACCATAAGATGCTTAATTTGTGTTCCCAAGTACTGACAGGCTCCTTAGAGATTTGCCCCTCTGCCCCCTGGTATCTGCCCCCAGCCCCTGCTCTTATGTACCAACATTGTAGCTAAATACATGTTCCCTTTATCCAAGTCTGGAACTAGGGGTGGGAAGCAGAGGCATGTGCCATGGGGACAGTAGGGGGTGATAGTAAATGAGTGGGAGGGACATACAGCAGGTCCCATAGAAGAGAGATCATTTCTCCATAGGGATTTGACAGTTGGTTTAGTCCGTTGGTTGGCTCTGGGTTAAGTATATATTCTCTCCAAGACTTTTTTTTGCCAAATATCCCTTATATTAGTGAAAAAAGGGATAGTTGGTGCCCCCGAGTCTGTAATTGGGGAGGGAAGCAGAGGCACGAGCCATGGGGACAGTAGGGGTGTGATAGTAAATGAGTGGGAGGGACATACAGCACGTCCCATAGAAGAGAGATGACTTTACCCATAGGGATTGACAGTTGGGTTTTGTCCGCTTGGTTGGCTCTGCGTTGTGTATATTCCTTCTGAGACTTTTTTTTTACCAATAACCCTTCTTTTATTGCGGAAAAAAAGGAGAAATATTTGGGATACACCCCCCTGACTAGCGGATGTTCCTCTTGTCACTGATTTTAGTGAATTTGGAGATTTTCCCCTAAAATGGGCTTGGGAGGAGCCTTTAATCTTAGTGCTGGTTGGGAGACACAGACCAGGATTTGTCAGTTACACAGGACTGTCAGCAAATATTCACATTTATTAATGAAGGGAACATTTAGGACCCCTGTACCTCACCATAAGCTGCTTAATTTGTGTTCCCAGTACTGACAGGCTCCTTAGAGATTTGCCCCTCTGCCCCCTGGTATCTGCCCCCAGCCCTGCTCTTATGTACCAACATTGTAGCTAAATACATGTTCCCTTTATCCAAGTCTGGAACTAGGGGTGGGAAGCAGAGGCATGTGCCATGGGGACAGTAGGGGGTGATAGTAAATGAGTGGGAGGGACATACAGCAGGTCCCATAGAAGAGAGATCATTTCTCCATAGGGATTTGACAGTTGGTTTAGTCCGTTGGTTGGCTCTGGGTTAAGTATATATTCTCTCCAAGACTTTTTTTTGCCAAATATCCCTTATATTAGTGAAAAAAGGATAGTTAGTGCCCCCCGAGTCTGTAATTGGGGAGGGAAGCAGAGGCACGAGCCATGGGGACAGTAGGGGGTGATAGTAAATGAGTGGGAGGGACATACAGCAGGTCCCATAGAAGAGAGATGACTTTACCCATAGGGATTTGACAGTTGGTTTTGTCCGTTGGTTGGCTCTGCGTTGTGTATATTCCTTCTGAGACTTTTTTTTTACCAAATAACCCTTCTTTTATTGGGAAAAAAAGGAGAAATATTTGGGATACACCCCCCTGACTAGCGGATGTTCCTCTTGTCACTGATTTTAGTGAATTTGGAGATTTTCCCCTAAAATGGGCTTGGGAGGAGCCTTTAATCTTAGTGCTGGTTGGGAGACACAGACCAGGATTTGTCAGTTATACAGGACTGTCAGCAAATATTCACATTTATTAATGAAGGGAACATTTGGGGACCCCTGTACCTCACCATAAGCTGCTTAATTTGTGTTCCCAGTACTGACAGGCTCCTTAGAGATTTGCCCCTCTGCCCCCTGCCCTGCTCTTATGTACCAACATTGTAGCTAAATACATGTTCCCTTTATCCAAGTCTGTAAATAGGGGTGGGAAGCAGAGGTACGTGCCATAGGGACAGTAGGGGGTGATAGTAAATGAGTGGGGGACATACAGCAGGGCCCATAGAAGAGAGATGACTTTACCCCTAGGTTTTGACAGTTGGTTTTGTCCGTTGGTTGGCTCTGTGTTAAGTGTATATTGCCTCTAATATTGCCTGTATATTGCCAAATAACCCTTATTTTAATGGAAAAACAGGGGGGAATATTTGGCTTACAACCCCCCTAACTAGTGGTTCCTCCTTTTGTCACTGATTTCAGACAAATGGATGGTTGCTAAGGGCAGAGAGCCTAGCAACCAGATATAAAATGTTAAAAAAAAAAAAAAAAGTCCAATTGAAACAGTGGATTTGGTACATTCCTGACTACTAAACAGCGGATGAAAATCTAACAAACCAATGAGTCTGTCCTTGAGTTGGGGACAAGAAGGATCATTGTTTGATTTTTGGTACAAAAGTGCCATTATCCATAGCAACCAATGTATTAATACTAATTTGAACTAGACCATTTAATACTACTTGCTATGGTGTTTCTTGTACCCTTGTACCTCTATAACTGGGCCGTTCTTACTAACGTGGAGTAAATTGCACCAGTGTACTATGTCCTTGCTTTATCGGTGCCAATGCTCATTTCTTATTGGCCACTATGATCAGACTTACAGTTTTGTACAATCTGAGGCCCGGGAGTTTCTAGTGACGCAAAGCTAATATTAAGGGTAAAATAGTCAGATCTCTCCCATACTCTGTATTTTATGGGAAATAAGAAGTGCTGAATGCATTATCCGTAAAGCTGACTTGTAATTATTTTTATTCTCTCTCTCTATACAGACATCGGGCTACAGCGTGTTTGCCGCGATTCCTGCGACCTTTGCGATTTTTTTGCAAGTTCTGCACCTTTGCTGCTCATCGTCATCAGAGCATTTTTTGGCTTCCCCCTAGTTTGATATAATCCATCCTTATCAGAACTAGTTTTTTGGGATAGCCAGGGTCTCCTCAGGGAGACCCCTTGGGGTACACGGCCTTGTGCCGGTCCCTTTTTTTTTCATTCCAGAAGTGACAACATCTACGACTTCTGCGTTTTTTTGAAAGGTAACCTTGAAAAATCCAATTGATACTTGTATTATATTTGTTAGAGCAAGAGACTTTGTATTAACCCCAGTGTTTTCCCACTCTGCACCCAATACACTTTGGCTCCTGTAAATGTAAATACAGATCAATGAAGTGTAAAGAATGCTCTGCGAGGGTTAAGGTGACCAGACACATATAGAATCACGCTACTGGCTGACTTTAAAAGGGTGGTTCACCTTTAAAGGATAAGTAAACCTTAAAAATAAGTGAATGTAAAATTGATGAGGGGCTGTTTTAAGCACTTTTATAATTTACATTCATTATTTATTTTCTTTTTATTCCAAGATATTAAGGGATACATGTACTGTTAATATGAATGAATTTTGTTACAACAGCGCCACCTGCTGATCAGTTTCTCACCAGTCTGACCAGCAAGTAGTCAAGGAAGTTGTCAGGAGAAAGAAAGAGGCTGATGTTCTTCTGCTTAGGAAAGATGTGAGAAAGGCTTATAATTGTATTCCTAAGTAGAAGAACATCAGCCTCTTTCTTTCTCCTGACAACTTCCTTGACTACTTGCTGGTCAGACTGGTGGGAAAATGACCAGCAGGTGGCGCTGTTGTAACAAAATTCATTCATATTCACAGTACATGTATCCCCTTAAAAGAATCAAATTCAACACAATCACCAGCATTATAATGTGCCATTTAACATTGAGGGTAACAATGTGCCGGAAAATAAAGATAAGGAAATATCTGTCTCTTAATCTCGTACTTTATGTCACCTGATAACACTTAAACTACACAATAACGACTGTCACATTCATATTAAAGTCTTTGAAACGTGAAACTATTGCTGTGCCGAATATATTGCTGATTTGTATCATTTTTCTTCCTTTAGACGACTGAAACATCATGGACCGCTCCATAGAGATGGAGGTAATGTATCTGTTTCTTTTGTACTTCCAAAAAAGAAGTTCTGGTGGGAGCTGCCATACCATGATACAGGCGGCATTTACACCCAGGGCCGCCATCAGGGGGGGAGAGAATTGTAGGGGGCCCGAGGGTAAGGGGGGCCTGGTCACGCGGCACTTACTTGATTAGCCGGGCCCCCCTGCTTTCTGAGAGCTGCCGACTTCGGGAAGGCAGGGCGGGAGCATAGGGGGAGGTATCTTCTGTCCATTACTTTCTCTTATTGGTCACAGAGTTTAAGTCCCGGTTGAGCTGCTGGATTGGATAGCTGAGGTTTGAACTTCCCCTCCAGCTCATCCAATCACCATGCAGCTTTACCGGGACTTGAAATTCTGTGACCTATAAGGGAAGAAAATGCTGCTCCCCTCCTCCCTTCTGCAGTTGGCAGCTCACTTACAGCAGGTGGGCTACACTAATGAATTAAGTGCAACATGGCAGGGCCCCCTAAAGATAACCCTTTGTGGTACCTGTTGTGTGGTGGGGCCCTGGTCACCAATTTTCTTTCAAACTTCTTGGGTAGGCAAGTTTTTTTTTACATGGATGTTTAAGGGGGGCCCTGGCCTCCAATTTTCTTATGATGTGGGGGGGGCACCGACAACCAATTTTTTTTCCCCATGTGGGGTCCGAGACACCAATATTTTTTAATGGGGGGCCCTGACCACAAATGTTTTTTTAATGGGGGGCCCAGACCACAAATGTTTTTTTAATGGGGGGCCCAGACCAGAAATGTTTTTTATGGGGGGCCCTGACCACCAATAGTTTTGTATTTTTTATTAACATGTTGGAACCCTAGCCACCAATGTGGGGGGTGGACCTGTGGGGTGGGGAGGGCGGACCTGTGGGTGGGGCTTGTGGTGGGCTCAGCCCAGGAAATTTTGTTGTATGGGGCCCTGCGATTTCTGATGACGGCCCTGTTTACACCCATTCTAAATTGTATCTCTTTCTTTTCTTACAGGCGGTTTTGTTGACCCGGAAGAACTTCAGGGAGGAGGAGGAGACAGACATCGAGAGTCTCCTCTATTTTTATGGTAAATATTATATGAATCATCCATTCCTTTATTTAATGGGCTTCTCAGTAGGCTGCTAGGGTTTCAAAGGCTGTAGCACTGGTTTATTATTATTATTAATAATAATAACATGTATTTATATAGCGCCAACATATTTTGCAGTGCTGTAAAGTAAATGTGTTTATACAACTAAGTCACATTAATTACAAACATAGAACATATGTAGTTACATACATCACAACCAATACTGGTACAAAAGGTAAGGAAGGCTCTGTGCAAAAAGAGCTTACAATCTAAAAGGAAGGGAATAAGACATAAGGCGTGGGAGTGGGCAAGATCAGATATAAGCGGGTGAGAGATGTAGTACTGTATGTGGTATTGCATTTGGTAGTTAAGCAGAGGGAGGGGGAGGCTTCTCTAAATAAGTGTATTTTAAGAGATCTTTTGAAGGCAGAAAGGTTGGGAGAAAGTCGGACAGACCGTGGGAGAAAATGTCAGAGAGAGAATTGTATGTGAATGTCCTTCCCTCCTTTAGCTCAGTGTTTCATGGAAATGTTTTTTCCCTTGCAGAACATCACTACAGGAGAGAGTTCGGGAAGATGGACGACTTGTAAGTAAAACAGAAATCTGCTTATTTTTGGGAATTGTTGGCCATTGCCCCGGGGGGGGTGTAGGAGAGATAAGGGGGCAAAATGGGATCCCTCATTGGCCTTCAGAATTTGGGTCAATTGACCTGTCCTGTATTGTTTGGCCCCTGAGACACTATCACTTGGGGGTCTGAATAAAGTACAAGGTGTGCCAGGGGCCAGACACATGCACCCAATCACCCATTCTCTAATTGTAGCATCACATAGTAAATAAACCCCCTGCTTCAAGATTGGATGGACTTTGGCCATCGGCTCCACACTAGGGCCCTATTTATAAATATTCATCGTAAGCAATTTAGAACATTTATAGCTGACTTTTCCTCCTTCAACTATCTCTAAAAAGATTATTTTGCCGGAAATTGTTCTTTTATTAGTGCCTTTTTATTTTCACTGTTTTTGGATCATTTGGGCTCTATATAGGTTAACCAGGGCCCAGACATAGTAGAAATACAATGCAGCAGTAGATAAAACCTTGTATTAATGCTCAATGGCAATTCTTTTTCAGAGCCAACTTCCTCATCGGATATGCAGCCACCCACCAGTACCTGACTAGGGCGAACCTGGTGTATTTTATCTACGTGGTCATGAATCTGGTAAGGAATACAAAATAGGGAATAAATGATATGATATGTTATTATTATAGAAATCAGGCCCGGACTGGCAATCTATGGGTTCTGGCAAATGCCAGAGGGGCTGCTTTAAGGTCCCATAGAAAGTCAGTATTTAGTGGGCTGGTGGGGGCTGTTTGGGCCTCTATGTGGGCTGATTGGGCTTCTGTGTACCTGAAATGCCAGGACCTTTTTTAATTCTCAGTCCAGACATGATAGAAATATTGTATCCCCAGGCCTTTTGTTTCTCATGGACTGTTGCGCCCCTGGTCTGATTCAGTCCATTAACGATTTGTAATTTATTTTGAATCAGTGTGGCATTAGATTGCCAGCTCTTGGCTTATACAATGTAGTCAGCTATTGCACCTCCAGACAATAAACTAATTATAGAGGAGAATATATATGTTTTATGTCCCAAACTGAGAAGAAAACTAAAATGTTATCCCCATGTCTGTAAAAACATTGCCCTGTGGCCTTCATGTACATGCGGGTGAAGCACTAATATTTATTGTAAATTCCTATTGTTGCCAGTATTTGGTTCTTATGCCCTTTAAACCAGGAACTGACAGTAACCCATATAATCATATATCTAATTATTATTATATTAATTATATACATATCACTGATGTGTGGCCTATAGTGACACTGCAGGTGAATGGGAACTGCACAGCAGCGCTGCTCCATATTTCTGCTTCTCATCTACCCGATAATATTGCTTAATCCATTTCTCCCTCACTGACACTTTTTTTTATGTTACAGGAACAACTGGATAATATTGTGGCTGATTTCCAGCTGCCGGAATCACCTGTAAGTGGCATTATTAGTCTTATTATTAGTGACTGGGTGTCTTAGTAACAGTAGTAACAGTATTATTGACTGGATCTCTTCTAAACTCACCCACCTAAGTCCCATTTTCAGCAGCAACAAAGCAAAAGCAAAAACTGTTGCAATGCAGTGTGGGTTATGCACAGAGGCCCCTCATAGGAACCCTAATAACATGGGTACAATGCAGTGTTTGTATAACATTGAGTCTCTTCTCCCACAGCTCAGAGACATCAACATAGACCCAGAGGAGGTTGCTGAAGCCTTGAAAGTAAGTGTCCGGATCACTGTCTCTGTCCCTCATCCTTCCAATACAGAGTATAAATGTCTTATTTACCCTTTGCTCCTCTCCTTGTGTCTTCCCCGACAGACTTTAAGATCAATATCGGAGGGCATGGAGAGAAAACTCCTCGAGAAGGAGAAGGAGCTGGAAGAAGCTGCCATGTATGTATTTTACATTTAATATTCCATTCCAGTTTATGATGCATAAGAACAATATATATATAAGAAAAAATGAATGTAGCCAGTCAGAGCACTGATTTCATCGTTACACAGTTTCATATTGGACTGCAGGTGCCACCACAATCTCCCAGAATTCCTCAGCTGCAGCCTACAATTAGACATCTAATTTAATCTAATCAGGATTAAACAGAAAAAGTCACTTGTACAACCAGTTGAAGTGTGGCTTTGCAATAGTTTGAATTGTGAGTTAGGAACCATTCAGTCCAGGCAAAGAGCAGACAGAAATAGGTTCTATGTAATGATCTTAACACAGCAAGAAGGCGAAAAAAATGTATATTGGAAAACCTGCTCTTTTTTTCCACAAAAATTTTAGCTGGTCTATCAGTTTACTCTTATCAACCCATATAATATACTAAATCCCCCAATCAACACATTAATGACTATCAGGGAATATATTATTACTTCAGTAATGATATTTGTAGTCTCAACACTTTGTAAACAAATTACGCTGACTGATTGTTCTCCATTATATCCCCTTTAAGGACCAGTCAACAGGAGAAAGTGGAGGAAGATCACTTGCAGGAAGAGGAGAACCAATCGAGAGGAGCAAGAAGAGGTGGAACACCATTTAGAGGAACGAGAGAAGCAAAAGAAGGAACCAGACGAAGATGTTCCTGCCGAAAAGAAAGAGGATGTGGAAGATCTGGAGAAAGATGATCCTCCTGAACAGCAAGAAGAGGGGATAGAACTGGAGGAACAAGAGGAGCAAATGCAGGAACAAGAGGAAGATGTTCCTGCTGAAAAGAGGAAGAGGCAGAAGAAACCAGCGAAAGATGATCCTGCTGAAAAAGAAAGAAGAAGAGGTGGAAGAACTGGAGAGAGGTGTTCCTGCCGAAAAGAAAGAGGATGTAGAAGATATGGAGAAAGATGATCCTTCTGAACAGCAAGAAGAGGGGATAGAAAACTGGAGGAACAAGAGGAGCAAATGCAGGAACAAGAGGAAGATGTTCCTGCTGAAAAGAAGGAAGAGGCAGAAGAACCCAGCGAAAGATGATTTGCTGAAAAGAAAGAAGAAGAGGTGGAAAGAACTGGAGAGAGGTGTTTCCTGCCGAAAAGAAAGAGGATGTAGAAGATATGGAGAAAGATGATCCTTCTGAACAGCAAGAAGAGGGGATAGAACTGGAGGAACAAGAGGAGCAAATGCAGGAACAAGAGGAAGATGTTCCTGCTGAAAAGAAGGAAGAGGCAGAAGAACCAGCGAAATATGATCCTGCTGAAAAGAAAGAAGAGGTGGGAAGAACTGGAGAGAGGTGTTACTGCTGAAAAGAAGAGGATGTAGAAGATCTGGAGAAAGAATGATCCTCCTGAACAAGAAAGAGGGGTAGAATAGGAACAAGGAGGAACAAGAGAGCAAATGCGGAACAAGAGGAAGATGTTCCTGCTGAAAAGAAAGAAGAGGTTGGAAGATCTGGAGAGAAAGAAGTTCCTGCTGAACAAAAACAGCAGCAGCCAACCCGGAGAAGAAGGGTTGCCATCAGGCCTCCAGAGGAATCTGGGTAATATATCTAATATTACTGGCTTTCTATTTTCATATGCTAATGCACCATGTTGGCTCTCGTGTACTTTATAGCCTTCCAGTCATTTCAGGCTGTCTACCCAAATTATTGGAGAAATTGAAAGGTTGCCATAGCTGCCTTTGTATGTTCTCTGTCTTTTTTTGCCTGTGGCCTGATCAGTCAGAGAATTTCCCCTAATTGGCGAGGGTATGGCTGTCTATAGGTTGTACTGGGTTACTGACTCTGAGCAGAGATCTGGCCAAGTCTCCAGATACCGGCTGTTGATTCTCTATAGACCAATTAGGGGGAGGTTTGGTAACTCTCATAGGGCTGTTGTAGCCCTTCCCTTCTTTGGAAATAACTTTGCTACTAGAAACTAGACTCACACAAGCTGATCAATATAAGAATAAAAGGTGCCATTCTAGAGAGCTGACATGCTAATAATTATTTATCTGTAATTAATTCTTCTTTAACAATTTACAAGATATTTCTTTTCTTTGCAGCGTTCCACCAAGAAGTTCTTCCGAGGGATAAACTGTCGTCGCCCCACGCCTGCGCCGTGAATACCTTGCACCCACACTGGAACCCACACAAGCATTCACACATACACTTACACACGCACCCTCCCTTCCACACACACATATTAAAGGAATCATTCAGTATTAAAATAAACATTAGGTAAATAGATAGGATGTGCAAAATAAAAAATCTTTTGAATATAGTGAGTTAGCCAAAAATGTAATGTATAAAGGCTGGTGTGACTGGATGTCTAACATGACAGCCAGAACACTACTTCCTGCTTTGCAGCTCTCTTGGTTTCCACTGATTGGTTACCAGCCACTAACCAATCAGTGACTTGAAGGGGCCACATGGGCTGCAAATCAGGAAGTTGTGTTCTGGCTATTATGTTAGACATTCAGTCACTCCAGCCTTTATATGTTACATTTTTGGCTAACTTACAATATTAGAAACATTTTTTATTTTAAACATCCTATCTATTTACCCAGTTTTTCTTCTTTTACAGTGAACTAAACACAGACATATTAAAGGAACTGATCTGTATTAAAATAAACATTAGGTAAATAGATAGGTTGGGCAAAATAAAAATCTTTTGAATATAGTGAGTTAGCCAAAAATGTAATGTATAAAGGCTGGAGTGACTGGATGTCTAACATAAGAGCTAGAACACTACTTCCTGCTTTGCAGCTCTCTTGGTTTCCACTGATTGGTTACCAGCCAATAACCAATCAGTGACTTAAAGGGGGCCACATGGGCTGCAAATCAGGAAGTTGTGTTCTGGCTATTATGTTAGACATCCAGTCACTCCAGCCTTTATACATTACATTTTTGGCAAACTTACTATATTAGAAACATTTTTTTATTTTGCACAGACTATTTAGCCAGTGTTTATTTTTATACTGAATGATTCCTTTAATATGATTCCTGTGTTCAGTTTAATGTAAATAGAAAAACTGGGTAAATAGACTGTGAAAATAAAATAATGTTTCTAATATAGTGAGTTAGCCAAAAATGTAATGTATAAAGGCTGGTGTAAATGGATGTGTAACATAACAGCCAGAACACTACTTCCTGTTTTGCAGCTCTCTTGGTTTCCACTGATTGGTTACCAGCCACTAACCAATCAGTGACTTGAAGGAGGGCCACAGGAAGTAATATTCTGGCTATTATGTTAGACATACAGTCACTCCAGCTTTTATACATTACATTTTTTGGCTAACTCACTATATTAGAAACATTTTTTATTGTGCACAATCTATTTGCACAGTGTTAATTTTTACACTGAACTGTTCCTTTAAGCCATGATCCAGGGAGTAATACCGATTGCCATTTGGAGTCAGGAAGGAATTTTTCCCTAGGGTTTTTGCCTTCCTCTGGATCATTAGCTGTTATGAATGCCCAACCCAAATTGACTTTAATATGAATAAATCCTGTTCCCACCAACAGGTTTGCCCATAAATATGTCTCTGTGTTTTTATTGAATCTCTATGGTGAATCTTGAGGGGAGGTAAGAGGCTCCAGTGCCTCATTCTGATAAAGGTAACTGACCAATTGTGTCATTTAATACTGTGGGGGGACTGCTCAAATGGGCAGGTGTGGGGCAGAGTGGGAAAGAGGTTTTGTTAAAGGTTTGTATGGTTTTA
This sequence comes from Xenopus laevis, assembly GCF_017654675.1. Classification (NCBI taxonomy): domain Eukaryota; kingdom Metazoa; phylum Chordata; class Amphibia; order Anura; family Pipidae; genus Xenopus; species Xenopus laevis. The sequence goes on from NC_054375.1 coordinate 10,256,694, forward strand.
TATCTGTGCAGGGGGTTGTTAGAATGGGTTCTGATCTGGGAATTCATTGATTAATATGTATGTGATGGGGCTAAAATACACAGGGTTAATATCTGTGCAGGGGGTTGTTAGAATGGTTTCTGCTCTGGGAATTCATTGGTTAATATGTAAGTGATGGGGCTAAAATACACAGGGTTAATATATATGCAGGGGGTTGTTAGAATGGTTTCTGCTCTGGGAATTCATTGGTTAATATGTATGTGATGGGGCTAAAATACACAGGGTTAATATCTGTGCAGGGGGTTGTTAGAATGGTTTCTGCTCTGGGAATTCATTGGTTAATATGTAAGTGATGGGGCTAAAATACACAAGGAGCAAAAGACACAGATATGAGGAGACCCTACTTACTATATTATACTACAATATCACTTTATTCCACAGTACATAATGTAACAGTATTATATGGGTGCTGGGTGGGTTACAAGAAACATATACAATAGTTTCTCCAAAAATGCCACAGGTGTATCTCAGTCACATTGTATTTAGCACAGTCAGTGGTGCAGCAGTTTGTGTAAGTGGAAAGGACCAAAATTCCCCTTAAAAGGGGTGTCACTGCCTCTTAAAGTGCCTCACTGAGCCGACAGCGAATCACAGGACCCAATACACTAGTCTGACACCCCCCTGCCAAAATACATCCCAGCACCCACACACTGTACCCCCATATACTTAAGTGGTAAAGTGCCCCCTATGTAATAGCACCATCTCAATTCACTCCACACGTTATTTGTCTGCCCCCCTATGAACGCAAGTGGGAAGTACCAATAGTTTTTGGCTGTGCCCCTTGTATGTGCCGCACAAATACCCCCCTGCAGTTGGTCAGGTTTTGCCAGGACAAAAGGTTGAACTCAATGAATGTGGGTTTTTTCCAACCAAAGCTGCTGTGATTCATACAAATCATTTTACAGAAATGCAGGGGGACTCTATAGAGGGAGATGAGCCTGCAACTGTTGGGGTGCCCAGGAATTATATGGGGCTGATTGAGACTTTAGGGGATCCAACAATCTGATTGGGGGGCTCAATAACTAGTGTTCCCCTGCTGAAAAATTCATGTAGGAGATTCTCATATAATTCAGTACAAAGATCCCAATATAAACATATACATTATAATAACTGCTTCATATAAACCCCTCCACTTACTACTGATTTTTATCTGTTTTCTGTTAGTGCTGGGGTATTACAACTACTACTAATAGCACCTTCTTTACTTACTATACCTGCTATCCCACAGCCACATTCCCTTCTCACAGACTATTATCCACTGTTACTATAGGCACCATCTCTCCCTACTATACCTGCTATCCCACAGTTACACTCCCTTCCCAGAGACTATTATTTCACTGTTACTATAGACAACATCTCTCCCTACTATACCTGCTATCCCACAGTCACACTCCCTTCCCAGATTCTCTGTGTACAGGAGAGAGAGTAGGGGGTTGTGTACAAGAGGGAGAGTGGGGGTTTTGTACAGGAGGGAGAGTGGGGGTTGAGTATAGGAGGGAGAGTAGGGGGTTGTGTATAGGAGAAGGTTGAGGGGGGGTGTATAGGTGAGGGGTGAATAGGAGGTGGGGGTGTATAGGTAGGGGGCCGGGAGGTCTAGCCATGATCCAGGGTGTAGAACCGACTGCCGTTTCTAGGAGTCAGGAAGGAATTTTTACCTTCAGTGCAGATTGGCCCCCATAGCACTCTAGGGTTTTTCTCCTTCCTCTGGATCATCCACTGTTAGGGAGGCCCAAATATAAATTGCCTATTAATTGTAATAAATCCTGTGCTCACCGCCAGGTTTCTCCATAAATATGTCTCTGTGTTTTTCTTTAATCCCTATGGTGAATATTGAGGGAAGGGGCTCCTGTGCCTCGTTCTACTAAAGATGACTGAGCGGTTGTGTGAGGGTAAAACTGGGTGGTGGTGCTGATACAGAGGATTAGTTGAAGAAGGGAATGGGTTAATATCTCTGCAGGGTTAATTGATTAATATGTACATGACGGGGCTGAAAGACATAGGGACACATACTGATCTCTAATGATTGGAGGGAACTAGAATATTGCTTTACTCCATAGGCCACAATGTAACAGCATTTCCATTCAAGTCCAAGGCCCCTTTCTTAACACTGGAATTCCATCCACTTCCCACCAGCCTATTGTCACTATACCAGACATTTAGTATATGAAGGAGCTTGATATTGGCCAATGACTAAGCTGGATTTGTTTTTTGGGTACCACTTTCTCCAGGTTATGAGACGTCCTTTTGGGGTGGGGGGTTCCTGCTAAAGCGATTGAGTTAAAAACATTGGTGGCCTGGGGCACTAAGAGTTGAAAACATTGGTGGCCTGGGGCCCTAAGAGTTAAAAACATTGTGGCCTGGGGCCCTAAGAGTTGAAAACATTGGTGGCCTGGGGCCCTAAGAGTTAAAAACATTGGTGGCCTGGGGCCCTAAGAGTTAAAAACATTGGTGGCCTGGGGCCCTAAGAGTTAAAAACATTGGTGGCCTGGGGTCCTAAGAGTTAAAAACATTGGTGGCCTGGGGCCCTAAGAGTTAAAAACATTGGTGGCCTGGGGTCCTAAGAGTTAAAAACATTGGTGGCCTGGGGCCCTAAGAGTTGAATGAATGAATGAATGAATGAAGGATGAAATCCTGGAGAAACGCACAGAAACCTTTTAATGGAAAGTAAAAGATTCTTTAAAAAAGTGTAAAAAAATAAGAGGAAACTGCAAGAGTGAAAAAGGGAAAGAAGAAAATATTTAGTGGAGTATAAAAAACAAATTGGCCAACAGGAGCAGTTTGAGCAGGAACAGCGAGGCTTTAGCACAAGTCGATAGATGAAGGGAAGAAAATAAAGGGGCAGGTAACAAGCGGAGAGGCTTCTGTGTTTGTCATTTAAAGGTGGGACTTTTCTCCGTGGCTTTGTGCAATCCTTCCTGAGAGGCTGCCACACACACACATACATTTCTGGATTCTTATCTGCTGCTTGTCACATGAATTAAACATACAGTAGCACAAAACTATTTACTGCCGGCGGAGCAGAGCCGGGGAACCTCGGGCAGATCGACTAATCTCTCAAAAATTTCCCTCACCCTCCTGTTATCCCAACAAAGGGGCCTCGGGAACCCCTCGTAAGTTCATGCGAATCACCTGCTTATCCACTCGTCCATTAAAGGGGTTGTTCAGCTTTCAGTTAACTTTTAGTAGGTTATAGAATGGTGAATTCTACGCAACTTTTCAATTGGTCTTCATTATTTACTTTTTATTGTTTTTTATTTACCTTTTTTCTGATTTTTTCCAGTTTTCAAATGGGGGTCACTGACCCCATCAAAATAAAAGTGCTCCGTAAAGCTACAAATGCTCTTTTTTATTACTCCTCTTTGTATTCAGCCCCTCCCCTATTTATATCCCAGTCTCCTATTCAAATACATGATTATTCAAAGAGCTGCTGAATAAAACGTTAAACAACTCAAAAACCACAAATACAAAATTAAAAACCAAGGGCAAAACCTCAGAATATCACTCTCAAGATCATACTAAAAGTTAACTCAAAGGTGAACAACCCCTTTAAGTTAACTTTTAGTATGATATTTTGGTTTCCATTTTTTATTATTCGTGGTTTTGAGTTATTTAGCTTTTCATTCAGCAGTTCTCCAGTTTGCAGTTTCCAATATTTGGTTGCTAGGGTTCTTATTACCCTAGCATTGACTTGAATAAGAGACTGGAGTATGAAAGGCAGAGGCCTAAATAGAAAGATGAATAATAAAAAGTCGGAATAACAATAATTTGTTGCCTTACTGAGCATTGGTTTTAGATGGGGTCAGTGACCCCCATTTGAAATCTGAAAAGAGTCAGAAGAAGGCAAATATTAAAAAAAAAAACTTATGAAAAATAAATAACGAAGACCGAAAGATGTGTAGAATCGGCCATTTAATAAAATACTAAAATTAACTTAAAGGTGAACCACCTCTTTAATATAATGGCCCCACCCTGGGGTAGAGTCCTGTGAGGAAACAAATTTTGAAACCCGGACCTGTAACCCACACCCACATTTTTACCTACCTGACCCGCAACTGCCTGATCTGCAAACTGATCCGTGACTCGCTGACCACCATAAAGCAGGAAGTGTCATTGCTGGAAACGGGAAGTGACGACATCAGAAGTGGGCAACGCAGGAAAATTTTTTTTTAAAAAACTTTGATAAGATCCACAACTTGACCTGCAAACCCTCAGACTCCCAACCTGCATCTGAAAGTCCTTCCTACAACCTACAGGGCTCTACCCTGGGGTACTCAGACTGCCCTGCCTGGGAGCACAGGGAAAATGGCACCAATCAGCTCTCCAACACTTGGATGCTCCATTGGGGCATTTACCAATTTTTTTTTACCAATTTTAATATTCTGTCCTTTAAAAAAGATCAGGGCAGATAGACTAAATTTTTAAAAAGTTCCCTCGCCCTCCTGTTATCCCAACAAAGGGGCCTCATAAGCCCTAATGGAGGAGCGGCTGTGATTGAGTGGCATTGCACCCCTGGCCAGGGTCGGACTGGGGGGCCCGGGGCTGCTGTCTGAGGGCCCCCCTCCGTCCTCCCTTTCTGAGCCGGCACACTGCGCTGCGGGCAATACAGGAAGAAGGTGCGCAACAGTTTTTGCCCTTCGTCGGGCAGTCACTGCAGGAAAAAGGTGCCGATCTGGGCCGGCGGGCCCACCGGGTTTTTTCCCCAGTGTCTCAGCGGCCCAGTCCGACACTGCCCCTGGCACTACAACATAGGCAGCCTAAGCTTAATGATACTTACAAGGGATTAGCCATGAGAATCTCCTTGCACTTATCTAACATACACATTACAGGGCCATTTTGGCAGCAGCAGTTCTAGGGGGCGCACAAATTGGACAGGACATATTTGTAGCTGGTACTGCCCAAGCCCAGTGTAAGGGGCGCATGTCTGCTTAATCTGAAGTAGGATTTGGGGTGGGATAAAGGAAAGTAAAATAATACTATGGGTGTTATTGGGTAGATCCCCTCCAGTAACCCAATATTGAAACCTATTGTCCCTTGGCCAGGGTGCCATGAACCAATCCATGTTGTGCACCCAGGTGTCCCTTACGTAGGCTTGGGTTGGGTTCCATGAGCAGGGACTCCAGGGAGCAGAGCTTTCCTTGGGGAGTCGGAAAATGGGGGCAGCTGCCCTGGGTCCTGGGCATGACAAGGTCAGTGGGTAGTTCATGCCAACGGCACAATCTCCTGGTTATCGACTTGTCCATTAAATGGGCTGTTCATCTTTAAAGAGGTGGTTCATCTTTCAGTTAACTTTTAGTATGTTATAGAATGGCCAATTCTACGCAACTTTTTAATTGGTCTTCAAAATGTAATTTTTATTGGGTTTTTTTTTTCTGATTCTTTCCAGTTTTCAAATGGGAGTCACTGACCCCATCTAAAAACAAATGCTCCGTAAAGCTACAAATGATCTATTATTGCTCTTTTTTATCACTCCTCTTTCTATTGAGCCCCTCCTAATCATATCCCAGTCTCTTATTCAAATAAGCCAATGGTTACTAGGGTAATTTGGACCCTAGCAACCAGATTTTGGAAACTGCAAACTGGAGAGCTGCTGAATAAAAAGCTGCTGAATAACTCAAAAACCACAAATAAAAAATGAAAGCCGGGGGGAATGGCCAGCGCGTGCATGTAACCACACTCGTATCTTAACTGCTCCTGCTTCGGTGCCAAACGAAGGTGGAAAAACAGCAGTCCCAGGGTGCCCTAAAGTGCAGAAAATCAACAACCGCTGGCATATCTAGAAGAAGAACTAAGCAGCAGCCCCTGCAACTTACCTCATTCTATGGATCTCAGCCGAAAGCGCCGCTCTTGGAGGATTGCCAAGATGGCGCCCAGTCCTCATCGGGTGCATCCTCACCAGCGCGACACGGAGCTGAAAGAGCGCAACAATCAGATAAATACGAGGAGGGGACACAGGGCTTAACAGAGACACATTTAAAAGCACTGCTTACAAAACTCAGGGAAGATATTTGCTCAGACACAAAACCAACTGTGCAAGACTTAAAAACAGAGTTACAGGTCATAGCTGAGCGCACAGACCGTGTTGAAACAAAAATGGTGGAACTGGTTGAGGCGCATAACACAATGGCAGACACATTGAATACTCGGGATGCCGAGATCGATAGACTGCAAAATAAGATAGCAGACATAGAGGATCGATCAAGAAGAAATAACGTGAGGCCCAGGGGGTACCAGAAGAGATCCTGCAGGCTCAACTAAGCCAATATGCCCAAGAGCTTATATTAAAGGCACTCCCAGAGACCCCCACGGATCACCTTATCATCGATAGGATCCACAGGGTCCCTGAACCCAGAAATGCACCAAGTGAAGCACCCAGAGATGTGATCCTCAGAATCCATTTCTATCACATAAAAGAGGACCTGATGCTCTTTACCAGACAACACAAAAATATCCCACAGCTGTTCCAAAAAATACAAGTCTATGCAGAACTATCAGCAGCAACTTTGGCTAAGAGACACCAGTTAGCAGTGATAACTCAGGCCCTACGCCAGAATGATATACAGTACAAATGGGGGGACCAACACAACTGATTGTTCAGTGGCACCACAAAAATGATCTCCACTGCAGCGGAAGGAAAAGCAGCATTAACACAATGGAATATCCCAGTAGAAACACAACACAAACCACATGAGCCGCATGGAAGCGCCTGCACGTGGAAGAAGAGTGGATCAAAGACATAGGGAACCTTAACCTCCCACCACCACTATAATGACCTTCAACCCTGGGTCACTTACCTGGATTAATGTTCCCAGGCACCGGAAAAAGAACAACTAAGATCTCAACAACAGAAGATCTAAACACCCCCCCAATTCTTTTCTCTGCTACTGCTAGACTGTGTGCCCAGATAAGGCATGTATGCAAAAAGAGAATGGCCTAACCAAACGGCCAAAATGTACATATGTTTATAATGGTTTTGTTTACTTCTCTTTCCTCTCTCTTCTGCTCTACCCCTTCAATCCTACCCAGGAGACTGACATGACAAATGAGTAAACATCAGTTCCAGCTGCTGAGGAACCAGCCAAATGTACACACTATAGCACAACAACAAGTTCCAATGGGTCTCAAATGTTTTAGTATGAATGTGAAGGGCTTAAACACACCCCACAAACATCCATTGACCTTAGCAGAGTGCAAAAGGCAAAATGTAGATATTCATTTGGATTTTCGAACAAAAGATCAAAGCTCGATTGGTAATAAGCAATACAAAATGATAGCAGCGGCAACATCGAAAGCAGAAAAAAAAGAAGTGTAGCCATTCTGGCTAGAAGATCCCTAAAGGGATACTGTCATGGGAAAACATGTTTTTTTAAAAAAACACATCAGTTAATAGTGCTACTCCAGCAGAATTCTGCACTGAAATCCAATTCTCAAAAGAGCAAACAGATTTCATTATATTCAATTTTGAAATCTGACATGGGGCTAGACATATTGTCAGTTTCCCAGCTGCCCCCAGTCATGTGACTTGTGCCTGCACTTTAGGATGGAACTACTTTCTGGCAGGCTGTTATCTCTCCTACTTAATGTAACTGAATCAGTCTCAGTGGGACCTGGCTTTTACTATTGAGTGTTGTTCTTAGATCTACCAGGCAGCTGTTATCTTGTGTTAGGGAGCTGCTATCTGGTTACCTCCCCATTGTTCTGTTGTTAGGCTGCTGGGGGAGGGGTGATTTCACTCCAATTTGCAGTAAAGCAGTAAAGAGTGACTGAAGTTTATCAGAGCACAAGTCACATGAATGGGGTCAGCTGGGAAACTGACAATATGTCTAGCCCCATGTCAGATTTCAAAACTGAATATAAAAAAATCTGTTTGCTCTTTTGAAAAATGGATTTCAGTGCAGAATTCTGCTGGAGTAGCACTATTAACTGATTTATTTTGAAAAAAACATGTTTTCCCATGACAATATCCCTTTAAATATAACAAGTGTACAACATTTGGCTGACTCCAAGGGCAGATGTTTAATTGTAATTTGTAATGTAAACCAACAACAATATACCCTGGTGAATCTGTACTCTCCAAACACTACTCAGAATCTTTTCTTAAAACAAGCCCTGGATCAAGTACAAAGTCTCAAACAGGGTATTGTCATTATAGGTGGTGACTTTAATAATGTACCAGACCTGGAAATGGACAGAACCCCGCAGGCAGCTCTATTACCCCCACGATAACGTAAAACAGTAACGAAAAAATCTCTTAAGTTTTACTAAACTCCTAGCGCAATACAACTTATATGATATTTGGAGAGTCCATAATCCTACCATGAAGGACTTTACCTATTACTCAGCTCATCAAAAATCATATACGAGAATTGACCTATTCCTGATCTATCCCCAAACACTTAAGCAAACTCCTAAATGTGAAATCAAAAACACAACATGGACAGACAACTCACTAGTCGCATTTATACTACAGGAAAAACATCAGTTTACCACTAGACCCCTGTGGAGACTAAATGACACGCTTCTTACAGATAAAAACACCAAATTCACTAAGATTCGTAGTTGCGCCAGGCGTAACTTCGCCGCACTTCGCCACACTTCACCAGGCGTAGTTTCGCCAGCGCTTCGCAAATTCACTAAAATCCGAAGTTGCGCTCAGGGGTAGCGTAAGGTTGCGAAGTTGCGCTAGCGTTGATTCGCTAAGTAAAGCGAAGTTACGCTAGCGAAGGCTAATTTGCATACGGCGCGAAATTCAAATTTCAATGGAGGAATACGTATCAGCACTACAAATGCCTAGAAAACCTTCAAATCATCAAATAAAAATTTTATTTTGCCCTACACATGTGCCCACTGTTTAGGTAAGTTGCCATGAGTCAGGAAATGTAGGGGGGAAGGAGGGGAGCCCCAAAAAATTTTTCGATCTTTTTCAGCCTATCACCCATAATGTAGAAAACACTACTACGTTTTTTGAAACAATCCCTATCTACTCTATTGCGCTTCGCCAGGTCTGAGGTGGCGAAGGAAGTCTAGCGTAAAAGGTAGCGTTCAGTACACTGCGCGCGTTAGTGAATTTGCGTAGTTACGTCGCTAGCGAAACTTCGCCAGGCGTAAGGGTGCGAAGTAACACTAGCGAAACTACGCCAGCGTTCGTTAGTGAATTTGCGCAGTAACGAAAATGACAAACGCTAGCGAAGTAACGCTAGCATTCGGCGCTTAGTGAATTTGCCCCCATGGATCAATTAGTATTACGGATTTCTTTCCCCTCAATGATAGCACTAACGGGCCAGACCTAAACCTCTGGTGTGACCATAAGGCAGCGGTCAGAGGGCAACTGATCAGTATTGCTGCCTATAAAGCCAAACTAGCTAGAGCTAAGCAAGAACAACTACTAAATAAAATAAATGAGTTGGAACAACTCAAACACACGCACCCTCTTCAGATATTATAGGCCAGTTAAATGGACCAAAAGAAGAGCTAAATCTTATTCTAAGCAGATGCCAAAGTCAACTTACTAAACACAAGAGTATAAACTATGCCATGGGAAATAGAGCAACTGCCATTCATAAAAAGCAATTGGTTCAACAAACATTACAGCAGAGAATAGGGAAAATACATTCGACCACTCAAGAGGTTAAAATCAACCCAAAAGATATAGCTGATACATTTGCCCAATTCTATAGTGACCTTTACAACATGAAGGATAACCCCTCTATTACTAAACCTACCGAGGTGGAGATACGCTCGTTCCTGGAGCATATACAACTACCAGGTATACCTACCATAGCAACCTCAACCCTAAATAGCCCAATAACAACAAAGGAATTTAGGAAGGTGATAAAAAATATGCTTCAAAACAGGTACTATAAAACCTCGCTACGCTATTAACACCTTACCTTACAAGAGCCTTAAATGCAGCAGCAACTACAGGGAAGTTTCCTCAAGTGTTGAAATCATACATTTCGACAATCCCCAAGCCAGGGAAAGATAGCACTAAATGCCCCAACTACCCCCGATATCTTTATTAAAAATATATGCATCTATTTTAGCAGACCAGATTCAGACAGTACTACCACACTTAGTCTGTAACGACCAGACAGGATTTGTTAAACACTACAATACTAGAGGGCTTATTACATTGATACATCAGCTACATAAAGATAACATACCATTTATGGTATTGCCATTGAATGCCGAAAAGGGGTTTGATCGGGTAAATTGGTTATATCTAAAATTAGTCCCAGAGTCATTCAAATTCCTTCTTCACTAATAACTGCCATTATGGCCCTCTACTCTGACCGCTCAAGTGAATGGTTTCCTGTCAACCCCCTTTTCCTTATCAAATGGAACCAGGCAAGGGTGCCCACTCTCACCTCTTATCTACATTTTAAGTATTGAACCATTAGCCTATGCAATTAGGAGCGCACAAAAGATTAGAGGGATAACACTAGGCCCACAAGAGCATAAAATTCTATTGTTTGCTGATGATATTGCACTGACAATAACTAACCCTGAAGTTGCCTTACAGGAGATGTTTGAATTGATTGGACATTTTGGCAAACTGTCATACTATAAACTCAATATTACCGAAAAGCAAGCAATGCCGGTTTGTATGCCAATATCGGATACCAATAAGCTGAAAAAGGAATACGACCTGGACTTCCAAACCACAGCAATCAGTTATCTGGGAAGCAAAATAACAGCAGATTCGAACAATCTTTATCAACAGAATTACACCACAATACTTAAAGATACTCAAACAACTTTACAGACATGGAAAACTTCATATGAATCCGGAATTGGCATAATTAATGCTGCGAAAATGCTGATTTTACCAAAAATTCTATACAAATTTAGGACTTTACCCATTCCACTAGACAACTCCTTCTTTAAGCAACTCCAAAGAATAATACAAGCGTTTATATGGAACCATAAGAAACCAAGACTCGCACAGGACATTATGCAAGCCCCTAAGCAAAAAGCTGGTTTGGCATGCCCGAACCTACGATTGTACTATAGGGCTACTATCCTAGACCAATTGGCCGACTGGCACTTACCTCTGGATGCTAAAAAATGGGTAGACATGGAAAAATGGATATATAAGTCTCACTTTGGACACACTGGAATATCACATATATGGACTATGGGGACACATCACCGAACACGAATGGAGCAACTGCCCTTATCAATTAAAGCAACACTGCTGACCTGGTATGTAACCAGGCAAACCGCAACCTAACCATCCCATTATCTACGCTACTACTGATCAGCATCTTGGAGGAGGGGATACAGGACTTAGATCTAGAGAAATGTCAGAAAGCGGGCATTTCAAAAATAAAAGATCTATATGACCAGGATGGACTGAAAACCTTTTCCACCCTACAAACGAAACATGATCTACCAAGTGCCCAATTCTACACTTATTTAAGGGCACAACACTATCTCCAAAGGAACAAATGGTTAGGGGCACACCAGCCGACTAGATTTGAACTTCGATGCTGGGCTCCCACAGGAAGGAAAAAGGGAACTACAATTATTTATAACTTATTACTGGACTATGATACAGGAAAACCCCTAGCAGCAATGGACAGATGGCAGGACAATCTACAAATGCCGTTAAGCAAGGACTTATGGCACCGCCTCTTTAGGCAAACATCAATATTCTCCAGAACATTAATCATCATGAACTATCCATCAAGATTATGTACAGATGACACCAGAAAAGGAACACAAAGCCTTCCCCAAATCAACAAACCTTTGCTGGAGGTGTCAGCAGGAAGTGGGCACTTTCCTGCACATATGATGGACATGTTCAATTGCAAAGAAATTTTGGGACTGTGTCAACCAACTTATAGTAGAAGTTACGAAAATACAAACCACGTTTCAGCCTGCATTAACGCTACTGGGCACTATCCAAAGAGATAGAAGCTCCAAAACAACAATTGTGCAAATACTGCTGGCGGGCAGGAGCCTACTAGCCCGGCATTGGAAAAAAAAGTACATTACCGGCAAAAAGAGAGATATAAAAGGAAATAGAGTGCATCCAACTATATGAACGAACATTTACCCAATATCAGCACGGGCTGTAAGAAAAGCATACGAGAGAAACTGTATAGAAATGTCCAAGTAGTATCAGAAATAAGACCTAGAGCAAATGTGCAAAGCTGAAATATGAATTACCGTATTAAGAACTGTTGCCAGTACTCCTCCTCCCCCTCCATCCCTTTCCTCTTCTTTCTTTCTATCCTTATCGTTCCTACAAGAAATGATATGTAAAATGCAAAAATCGTAAATAAAAAAAAAATGGAAACCAATAGAAAATTGTCTCAGAATATCACTCTCAACATCATCCTAAATGTTTACTCAAAGGTGAACAACCCCTTTAAGTTAACTTTTAGTATGATATATTGGTTTTCACTTTTTATTATTTGTGGTTTTAGAGACATTTAGCTTTTTATTCACCAGCTCTCCAGTTTGAAGTTTCTACAATCTGGTTGCCAGGGCCCAAATTACCCTAGCAACCATGCATTAATAGACTGGAATATGAATAGGAGTGGGCCGGAATAGAGTAATAGACACAATAACAATAAATCTGTAGCCTTCCAGAGCATTGGTTTTTAGATGGGGTCAGTGACCCCCATTTGAAAGCTGGAAAGAGTCTGAAGAATAAAAAATATAAAAATAAAAAAAATAATTAAGGCCAATTGAAAAGTTGCCTAGAATTGGCCTTTCTATAAAATATTAAAAGTTAACTTAAAGGTGAACCACCTCTTTAATATGGTGGCCCCACCCTGGGTTAGAGTCCTGCACGGAAACAATTTTTGAAACCCAGAACTGTAACCCACACCCACATTTTTACCTACCTGACCCGCAACTGCCTGATCTGCAAACTGATCCGCGACTCGCTGACCACCATAAAGCAGGAAGTGCCGTTGCTGGAAATCTGACTTGGGCTAGGAAGAAAAAAAACATTTAAAAAACATTTAAAGGAGCATGACAAGGTCAGTGGGTAGTTCATGCCAACTGCACAATCACCTGGTTATCAACTTGTCCATTAAATGGGCTGTTCACCTTTGTTAACGTTTAGTAGGTTATAGAATGGCCAATTCTACGCAACTTTTCAATTGGTCTTCATTATTTACTTTTTATTGTGTTTTTTATTTACCTTTTTTCTGATTCTGATTCAGCAAACTGGAGAGCTGCTGAAAAAAAGCTGCTGAATAAATAAAAAATGAAAACCAATTGCAAATTGTCTCAGAATATCACTCTCAACATCCTACTAACAGTTAACATTTTAGCATTTCTAGGTCGCCCAAATACTTTCTGCCTCACGTGGAATGTCAGGAGCTCTCAAACTACTGATGATGCACATTATCAGTTGAGTGGAGATCAAGCCATAGGGACCAAACTTTGACAAATTTTGCGGGGCATCCTCTACTATCGTCAGTGAGCCTAATGGCCGGAAGCAGTTAATTAACAAGATTGACCCATTGGTCCACCGTAGGCGCATTCTGCCCCATCCAGTTCATTATGATCCTTTTTTTTTTGCATAGAATATTAGAACTCTGGCCAGGGACTTTGTTTTATTTTGTGGGAAGTAGCTATCTATTAGACTGAGCAGATACGTGTCGGGAGTGTTCAGATTTGGAAACTCCAGACTATTCTCCAGATATTGGGTAACATCTCGCCCAAATCCTCTAATTGAGGGGCATTCCCATGCCAGGTGGAGAAGGGAGAAATTCAGATCTTGGCACCTGGGACACTCCGCCTACGGACGCCCACCCATTTCTTGTAATTTTATAGGTGTGATGTACAATTGGTGAATGAACTTGAATTGTATCATTCTATCCTTGATGGAGATCAGGTCCTTGTATATAGACTCCGTTGCCTCCTCCCATTGGTCGTCATTCATAGTCGGCCATATGTGTGACCATTTTGTTTTGGCTTAATCAAAAGGTGAGGGGATTAAGACAATCAGGCCTCGGTATAGTTGAGAGGTAAGCCTCTGGGTCTGAGGGTCCCTACGTGTGAGTTCGGATGGAGGGGTCTTGAATTCCAAAGTAAGGGAACCAAATTGGGCTTGAAAGGAGTGCCTGAGTTGTAAATACCTATAAAATTGTATGGTCTGGGCTCCGCCTTCAGTTGTATATACGAAGGGAAGTTATTCTCCACCAGTAGGTCACCCAAAACCTTGATCCCTAACTGTGGCCAATAGTGAAAGTCCTGGAGACTCACAAAGTGGTGCAAGTGGGAGTTCTTCCATAGCGGCAGATATGGTGACAGAATTTGAGGGATATGACCTGAGGTTTTGCGAGCCGCAGTCCACGCTGTGGCGGATTTGACTTGCTAAAAAATAATAGTACAAATGTGGGAGTCCGAGTCCACCCTCTAGAATTGGGGCCGTAAGTTGGTTCCACGATAACCTGGGCACTTTATTGGCCCATAGAAATGGAATCAGAATGGAGTTTATTCTAAGAAAAAATATCATTTTAAACATGTTCACTCTCCCCCAAAGAGTAAGTGGCAGCTTGGACCAAATTGTTGTTGTAGTGCGGAAATGATCTACTGTATTATAGGCTCAATGTTGTCTTCAATGTAGAGGGTCGAATCCACTGATATTAAAATTTAAAAAGTATTTAATCCCTTGGGTGCAATTTGGCTGGTGGGGGTCTACATCAATTGGCATTATTACTGATTTATCCTTGTTAATGTTAAGTCCGGAAAACTTGCCAAACGTCTGGAGTGTTTCCAGGATGGCTTGTAAAGAGTCTTGCTAGTCGGCCAGAAAAAGCAAAAGGTTGTCAGATTAAAGCGCCAGTTTATCCTCCAGAGTGCCGTTTTTAGCCCTTTTATGACACCCTTGCCTGGTGCCCCGCACCAATAGAAAGGGATCAGAGAGTGCCCCATTAAATGTAATCCTTTGATATAGAAGCTGGATCCAGCCAATGAAATGGGGAACAAATCCAAAGCGCCTGAGAGTTTCCCAGAGGTACATCCATTCTACTGAATCAAACGCTTTGGTGGCGTCTAAAGATACTATTATCCTGGAACCTATGTTGTCATGTTGGGTTTGTGGAGGTGTATACACCCGTCTGAGGTTAGTCAAGGTGGATTTTTCGGGTATGAACCCTGTTTGATTGGAGTGAATGATGGAGGAGATCATCTTAACCAGTCACATTGCTAGGATTTTGGCAAATATTTTGGCGTCTGTGTTGATCAGGGAGATTGGCCTATATGCATCGCATTGTTCAGGGTCCTTCCCTTCCTTATGTATCAGAATTACGATTGCAGCATGGAATGAGAGAGGAAGAGTGCCTTCCTCAATTAGGAATATTTCATGGAGGCGAAGAAGAAGGGGATTGCTTTGCATGACATACCACGCCACTGGAAATCCATCTTCTCCAGGGGTTTTACCCGTCGAGAGTGAGGCCAGGGCATCTGCTACCTCTAGTTTAGTGATTGGACTATCCAAATACAGAGCCTCCTCAGGTGTCAGGTGGAGGAATTCTATAGAGCCCAGGAATTCGGATAGTTGTTCATCAGAGTAATGAGCTGGCAAAACACTGTAAGATGTCCTGTGGGTTAGAGACCAAGGTCCCCCCCTGGAGTTCCTGACTCTCAGGATCAGGGTCTGCAAGTCCCGTAGGTTAGTAGGTCTGGCCAGCAGTTTCCCTGCCTTGTGTCCTTGATCAAACACCTTTAGATAGAGGAGTCCCTTTTTTGTTAGTTTAGTTTGAAAGTTTCCTTTGGGCCTGACTCATACACAGTTTGTTGCCTTCCGTTTGCTCAGACTTATACTTTTTTTCAGTCTCCATAAGGGCCTGTTCAGCCTCCACCACCTCTGCTTTGCTTAAAGTTTAGGCAGTCGCAACTTCCTTAATCAAAACACCCCTGGCAACAGCTTTGGATGAGTCCCTTAACAGAGCAGGAGAGGCCGTGCCTTGATTGATGGACCAATATGCAACATATTCCTCCTGGGCTTGGGGATTAGAAAACCATAACAGGTTAAGTCTCCAGTTTGCCCGTGCTATCTTGGGGCCTGGTGCCAGAATCACTGATAACGGGGAGTGGTCCGAAAATGCCCTAGGGAGGTATTCCACCGACTCGACCAGCTGTGCAAAATCAGCGGAGGCGAGAGCCATATCTATACGTGACAGTGAGCCATAACTGGGGGAATAGCAGGAGTATTCATTCTCAGCAGTGTACACCATTACAGAAAAGAAAAATTTAGCACAGAACAGAAAAAGAAACAATAAAAACATGCTTGTCCATATCGTCGCTCTGCTTATGTAGAGACTTTATAACCAGCCACTATATTGAATGGTCTCGGGATTAAACCAGGATTAAAGATAAGGTACGGAGCTGCCATCTTGGATCCGCCCCCCCCTTTAAATTAACTTTTAGTATGATATATTGATTTTCACTTTTTATTATTTGTGGTTTTAGAGTCATGTAGCTTTTTATTCAGCAGCTCTCCAGTTTGCAGTTTCCACAATCTGCATGCTAGGGTCCAAATTACCCTAGCAACCACGCATTGATTTGATTAAGAGACTGAGAATAGTGAATAGGAGAGGCCTGGATAGAAAGAGGAGTAATAAAAAGTAGCAATAACAATAAATTGTTTTTAGATGGGGAAAGCATCAGAAGAATAAGGAAAATAAAAAAAACTTTAAAAAAGAAATAATGAAGACCAATTGAAAAGTTGCTTAGAATTGTTTGCTCTATAACTTACTAAACGTTAACCTGAAGGACCCACCTTACGGTAGAGTACCCGCACCCACACCCACATTTTTACCTACCTGACCCGCAACTGCCTGATCTGCAAACTGATCCGCGACACGCTGACCACCATAAAGCATGATGCCTAGCCCATCAGAAGTGGGCTAGGCAGAAAAAAAACATTTTTAAAGGAATAAAACTTGACCTGCAAACCCTCACACCCCTCAACCTGCATCTGAAAGTCCTTCCTACAACCTACAGGTTCGCTGTTTTTTGGGGGGTACCCAACACCCTGCAGGGCTCTACCCTGGGGTACTCAGACTCTTAGGACTGCCCTGCCTGGGAGCACAGGGAAAATGGCACCAATCAGCTCTCCAACACTTGGATGCTCCATGGGGGTAACAGATTAGGAGACTGATATATTTTTTTGTACCAATTTGAATATTTTTTCCCGGTGTCCCGCCAGCCCATTCCGACACTGCCCCATGCCAGTTTTCAAATGGGGGTCACTGACCCCATCTAAAAACAAATGCTCAGTAAAGCTACAAATGATCTGTTATTGCTTTTTTATTACTCTTTCTATTCAGCCCCTCCCCTATTCATATCCCAGTCTCTTATTCAAATAAGTCAATGGTTGCTAGGGTATTTTGGACCCTAGCAACCATATAACTCAAAAACCACAAATAAAAAATGAAAACAAATTACAAATTATCTCAGAATATCACTCTCAACATCATACTAAAAGTTAACTCAAAGGTGAACAACCCCTTTTAGTTAACTTTTAGGATATATATGTTTTCATTTTTTATTATTTATGGTTTTTGAGTTATTTAGCTTTTTATTCAACAGCTCTCCAGTTTGCAGTTTCCAAAATCTGGTTGCTACGGTCCATATTCCCCTAGCAACCACACATTGACTTGAATAAAAGACTGGAGTATGAAAGGCAGAGGCCTAAATAGAAAGAGGAGTAATAAAAAGTTGCAATAATAAATTTGTAGCCTTACAGAGCATTTGTTTTTAGATGGGGTCAGTGACCCCCATTTGAAATCTGGAAAGAGTTAGAAGAAGAAGGCAAATAATAAAAAAATCTATAAAAAAATAAATAACGAAGACCAAAAGTTGCTTAGAATCAGCCATTCTATGAAATACTAAAAGTTAACTTAAAGGACTTAAAGGAGACGCACAATCACACTGGCCAGTCAGGGAAAGCGCAGATTGTGAGCGGCCTGAGCTGGGTAGCGCTGCGTGCAGAGAACTCAAGCTGAGCAATGGGTAAGGGCAACTGGTGGAGGTGGGAAGTGGTATAAACCCCACAGAGCTGTCAGGCAGAGGGAATATTCTTGGTGCCAGAATAGCCGTCTTTCTCTGATCTGATCCGTAGCCGGATGGCATTGGGCAGGGGCCTGCCATTCACAAACACGCCGTCCAGCTCGTTCACTTCCCCGAAGGCAGGCTCTGCAGAGAAACACGGCTCCCTTTACTGCTCCATACAGTGTGATTGCGCATCTCCGCAGCAGCAGGCAGAAGGAATCTTCTCGGTGCCAGGGTAGCCATGTTTCTCTGATCCGGAAACAATGCATTTACTATTAGAGAGAGCCTAAAAATAATGCAGGGGGTTCTGGGTTTCCCTTGTGCATGGAAGGTACGCTGCTTTCTTACAGTGGGGACAGGAATAATGACACCGCGGCGGCCTTCTGAAGAGCTGGAGAAGGAGATTGACGCGCTGTCAATGAATAGCCAGGGAGGAGAAATCGAGCGCCGCAGGATGGATGGTCGCCCTTTCCGACGAGAAGGGGAAGCAGAGTTTCTGTGAGTTATTTCTTAATAAACGCTTTGCTATTTTAAATTTTAATTTGTCTTGGTGTTTTTTTTCGTTGTATACTAACGAATTTTTTTGTAAAAATATTTGATGATACTGGCCCTTTAAAGGTGAACCCGGACCTGTAACCCACACCCACATTTTTACCTACCTGACCTGCAACTGCCTGATCTGCAAACTGATCCGCGACACGCTGACCACCATAAAGCAGGAAGTGCCGTTGCTGGGAACGGGAAGTGACGTCATCATTAGTGGGCTAGGCAAAAAAACTTGTCCATTAAATGGGCTGTTCACCTTTAAAGAGGTGGTTCACCTTTCAGTTAACTTTTAGTATGTTATAGAATGGCTAGTTCTACGCAACTTTTAAATTGGTCTTCATTATTTACTTTTTATTGTTTTTTTTTATTATTAACCGTTTTTTTTTCAGATTCTTTCCAGTTTTCAAATAGGGGTCACTGACCCCATCTAAAAACAAATGCTCCGTAAAGCTACAAAAGATCTATTATTGCTCTTTTTTTATTACTCCTCTTTCTATTCAGCCCCTCCCCTATTCATACCCCAGTGTCTTATTCAAATAAGTTAATGGTTGCTAGGGTAATTTGGAACCTAGCAACCAGATTTTGGAAACTGCAAACTGGAGAGCTGCTGAATAAAAAGCTAACTTAAACTAACTTAAAAACCACAAATGAAAAATGAAAACCAATGGCAAACTGTCTCAGAATATCACTCTCTACATCATACAGACAGTTAACTCAGAGGTGAACAACCCCTTTAAGTTAACCTTTAGTATGATATATTGGTTTTCACTTTTTATTATTTGTGATTTTAGAGCCATTTAGCTTTTTATTCAGCAGCTCTCCAGTTTGCAGTATCTGGTTGCTAGTGTCTAAATTACCCTAGCAACCACAAATTGATTTTGATTAAGAGACTGGAATATGAACTGAACGCCAGATATCAGGATGCCTTACTATCGCAGGCGAGAAAGAAAGACACCCATAGTTTCTCAGTATTTGGAGATTTCTCGGCAGAAGTCCAGCGCCAAAGAGCAAAGTTCATGGATGGGAAACGGCGCCTCCGAGACCTTAACCTGCCGTACGTGATGCTGTATCCCGCCAGACTGCGAGTTATCGTGGAGGGACAGACGCTTCTTCACCACGCCGCTCAAGCTCAGCAACTGGCTGGACACACAGAAGATCCGGGTCTGACACCTTAAGGCACGACAAGAGCAGCAGCATTTTCTCGTGACCAAAGGAAAGAGCCGCCCAACACGCAAATGAATGTACAGTGAGTAAGGCCTGTTGAATGTTTTGTTCTGTATAACTGATATCATTGCCAACAAGGCCAACCAGAACTTGATTGGACACTGAGGGGACAGTACATACCATCTATTTTATGAGTTGTCTCTTCAAAGCTATACTCACATACTAGCTGTTAACCCCATGGAACCGAGTAGGTGCACTGCTAACTTTAAAGTCTTTTACACTTGTTTATTCACCAGTTCCCAGGTGATATGTGTTTTTCAGTTTACGACCCTAAGGGGCCCAGCAAGAGTGAACTCCTCAGTTTAGCTGTGCTAGTTAGGGAGAAATTCTGCCAAAAGATGGGGACATGGGCGGAAGGGGAGGGGGCTGAAGGGGGAGGATACTTAATGGTTAAAGGACCAGTAACATCAAAACATTTTTTTTAAAAATTCGTTAGAATACAACAAAATAAAACACCAAGAACATTAAACTTTAAAATCACAAAAAGTCCACTTCCGCTCCTGTTCAGAAAAGGCGACAGGGCGACCATTCATTCTTCGGGCACTTGATTTCTCCTCCCTGGCTATTCACTGACAGCAGCATGTGAAGAGGAACAAGGGACACTAAGCAGCAGCAGTAGCGCCTGTCTCCTGCACCGTGTCTCCCACCTCAGCGACTCGGTCCACGTTGAGCTGACTCTGCACATCGTGAGTGAGGGTGCGGCGCAACAGCAGCAGCTGCAGAGTTGGGGATGGAGGCGCCAGGGAGATGGCCTGGCCTTGGTTTGAGATAAGCCATGAGCCGCCTCATCTCCTCGAGTGCCTGGGCTTGCATGAGGATGTAGTTCTTGGCCAGGAGCAGGATGGCTATCTTGGAGAGCTTGTGGACCGAGGGGCTGTGCACGTAGGGAATCACCAAGCGGAGCTCGTCCAGAGCATCATTCAGGTCGTGCATTCGCCTCCTCTCCCGGCCGTTGATGTTGAGCCGGAGAGTCCTCTGCTCCTTGGACTTCTTGCCTCCTCCGGTAGCGCATGGGGCATCCAGCTTCATTCCTGCTTGGGAGGCCATGTGCTCAGCCGATCTTAGCACCAGCTCGTAGCACCCATCGCTGTCATCATCCGGGCTCTGCTCCTCTTCCCCTCTGCTCTCTGTCACCGACACCCTGCCGCCAGCGCTCTCACCGTATTTGGCGCACATTTGGTGGCGGCAAGAGATTCAATGGTTGTACCCAGGCCCGGACTGGCAATCTGTGGGTTCTGGCAAATGCCAGAGGGCTGCCATAAGATGCCATAGAAAGTCACTATTTTAGTGGGCTGGTGGGGAGCTCAACATGGCCGAGTCGCTGAGGTGGGAGACACGGTGCAGGATTAGTGGGTTAGCGCTGGCTCGGGGTTCTCAGTCCGGCATTACTCTCGCTATGCAGCTAGTGTGCGCTGTCTTTTTCCTTTCCTGCGCGGGACCCCCTGAAACTGGCGTTAATGAAGTTCCTGCAGTCGGTGCCCTTAAGTGCCAATTCTCCCTTTCTCAGTCCCTTGGGACGTTTGATTTACCAGTGTTGCTCCTGTTATAACTGGGATGTAGAGAGGGCAACTCCCAGAACTAGAGCTTGTAGATCCTTCAGCTGCCCCCGTTCGATTGCAGTTGGGATTAGCCTGGCCCAGACTAGTTAGCCCAGTCAGCCTGCTTCGGGTGCCCTCTCCCTCTCGCTAAAACTCTGATACTCAGGAACGCTTGGTATGATTACACCGCTTATTGGTGCGTGATCTGCTCTCACCAATAATGCTCCGCACTGTTGATCGCCAGCTGCCCGCTTTCCGACATGTACATATCATGTGTGACGGGATGACGATAGACGCAGGTGATGCAGAAACCAGCGCGGCACAGTGTCTGTCGCCCTTGTTGCTCTTTTTCTGAACTCGGACGGAAGTGTGAGTTCGGTAAGTTATTGCTTAATAAAAGGCTTTGTAATTTTAAAGTTTTTTATTTGTCATGGTATTGTTTATTTTGTCAGATCGCTATACTAACATTTTTGATGTTACTGGTCCTTTAATAAGTTTGCATACGTGCATTATAATTTTAATGTTCAGGTACGATTACATGGTGCAAAAAATCCGGAATTGGTTTTGTCTACGCTGCACAACATGCTACTGAATGTATAAATGTCTAGAAAGTGTATTAGCTGCAGAATGTCAGGGTTTTAATAATCCCAATTTAGCGCAGATTGCCACGACTAGGGACTACCTCATAAAATCAAATGCCGCAAAGTAATTCTACTGCAGGAAACCATTTCAGACTCGCCACGAAACTATAACGAACGTCTTGTATCGACCTGCACGTATCGTTGATGGTGGACGGGGCATCAGGCTCTCTGAAGGCTGCCCCCTGCTGGGTGGGATTGGTTCTACCAAGCCCCTATACGTCCCACATTCTCTTTGGAGTAGCTAAATCTAATACCTAAAAGTGTACCCCTTTAGTATTCTGAACTCCATCAAAACAGACAACAAGGGGCATGATACATCTTTTTATACATGGCTTTCCTCCAATCTCTCAAGAGGTGGTTGTCTCATGCGCTCCTTACTATATGTACCTCCCCCTCTTACACAGCATGAGTGGTTGGCTTGCATTACTAATCCAATTTTATAGTCCACAGGTCCCCGTATTGTGCCCGTCTTTCATCTCTGAGTTAGCCGATATAGGAGACTATAATGTCCGTCTATAGACCCCAGCATGATAAGCCTCGTAGATGGATTAGCTAGACTGAGTCCTCGCACCTCCCCGCGACTACAAACCTATTTACAGAGGCTGGCCCTGGACCTAGTGGAAATATGGAGACCATTATCCACCTAGGGAAGTAAGGCAATGACCATGTTCTCACTACCTCACATATGATTCTGTCCACGATAGATCATGCCTTTCTGAGCCAAAGAGCGCTCACATCAGTTTAATAGACTAGTTAGAATAACCTGCCGAGAGGCAATCTCATGACTACGCACCAACATTGGAATTAGAATTGAGGCTAGATAAGCTCCCAGCAAAGCCAGACCTAGAATTGGTCTCTTAAATCCTCTCTCTGGCTTGCACTCTATCTTAAAAATCTGCAGGCATAGAGTAGAAGAAACCATTATCAGACCTTTTAGGGCCATTGAGGATTCAGAGACCACTCAATGGGGGGCAGGCACTGAAGGGCATGCTCCGTGAGTTCCATTATGTAGAAATCAATGTCCTACAAGGAGAGTAACACATTACGCATTAGGCATACAACAGCTAGAAACAGAAGTAAATTAGGATAGAAACACAAGTCGCAATACATCCCACAAATCAAGGATTTGAGCGAAACTGAAAAACTCAGCGCAAGAGGCGGTTGCATACCTATATGACTGAAAAGGCAAAGCAACAGTACCTTTTCTCCAAGGAGGTAAATGATTCTCGAGCATTGGAGAAAAAGCAGGGAAACATGCTAAGGCCCACTTGTCCAGACGAATACTCAACACCCCTCTGCTTTATCGGCCTCCTTAAAAGACACAAATGGGAATCCAACGGCAGATCCGTTGGGAAATACTGACCTGTCTGCGCTCTGTGGCGCTGAACAACTGAACCCCTTATTTCTATCAGCAATTGACATTAATAATACGACAGAATTAGTAATAACTACAATGTATTCATCATTCATATTAGCCATCTATTATAACTTATATAATGTACGCAGGATTGCTCTTGGATGCAACCGGTTTAACTACTAATTAACGGGATTCTTAACCGCACGCTACGATTCTTTTGTAACTAAATTAATCAATTGCTACCCAAGAATTTCAGGCTTGATGCCTTTACCGGCTCGCAGGGATTTACAAACAGATAACTATTCTTGACATTCTATGTGTTAGCAACTTCTCCATATTATACTTTATTGGGTTTCTATCGGGCAATTTGTCCAGTTTTCACAAATAGCTTTGTACCATCGTCTCGCCTGTTGACAACAGTTTACATTTGTTTTATAAAACAGAAACAGACTTGAAACCACATAAATATTCAGCCAAACAGCTTTTGTTTTATCGAGTTTAGATGTCGATTATCAGTGTCTATGTAAAATTCGATCCGCCTCATCCCGATATACAACACAAGGGAATGTATATTTTGAAATTCCCTTCAACTAGACGGAGGACACGTTCACACGCGCTTTTCTCCTATTGTTTGCTTTAGTTTAGACCGTTGGTCGAGCTTCTTATGACACTAATAACCC
This sequence comes from Xenopus laevis, assembly GCF_017654675.1. NCBI lineage: Eukaryota > Metazoa > Chordata > Amphibia > Anura > Pipidae > Xenopus > Xenopus laevis. Next base: position 10,280,740 of record NC_054375.1, read on the forward strand.
TGGCACACTATGACTACACCCCTCAACAGAAATACCACTGTAAATATAAAAATCTTTCTCTAGTACACTAAAGAGAGCAGACATCTACAAATCAATATCCACACATCGGCAAACTCACAGGGCACTCGCTCACATAGTTTCATCTCACTATAACAATACTATATGACACCACTCACTGGCTCTCAATCTTTCCATTTGTTGCCTAGACGAAATGAAATAATACAGAGAGTGAAGTTAAGTGCCATAGACGCCAAAGATCCCGCTCGTTTGGCACATCCCAAATGAGCGGATCTTTTCCCTGATATGCCATTGACGAGTATGACTATATCGCGGGTATCTGACACGTTCAGCTTGTATCGACAGAGACGATTCCGATATGGATAGCGCACATGCTGCCGGCCAGGAAACGGTGGCGGTCAGAATCAAACCTGATCCGATTCGACTAACACGACCCCATCTGCCGCCGGCCGAAACCAGTCGGTCTCACTCCTCCACAACACATCGAACATCACGTATAATCCTTGATTTGTACGATAGATCGCGCGTCCATGGCCGTTTAGTAGTGAAAAGGGAGGGAGAGAGGGTTCAGTTTCATATAAGTACACGACGTCTTCGGAAACATGGGACATCACTAAGGCAAGAATTAAACAAAGCCGTGATTTCTTTAACTATTTAAAGAAAAATGCAGGAAAGTTCTGTTTCCACCAATGTTGCTATAAACACTAAACAACCCTCCTACAAAGTCGAGAAATTACGCCAGGAGCACTTTACTATGAAAAAAGGATCCAGTTCAAGAAAGGTGAAAGCAGGAACCCTAATTTAAAACTTTTTAGAGAATATTTCCCCCATGATCCGGATTGGAAAGCATCTCTTGTGTCCTGGCGTCGGTGACGTGTGGGTCGGTAGACTGTAAGTCTGCACAGTGTTCTGCGATGTCTACTCATTCTCCAAGATCAACAGGCACTTTGTCAATCGTGAGCACTCTACCATACAGCCCTATGTTACTCCCAGACATGTGGTGCCTATTACGTACAGTGATAAATAGACCTCTTCGGGAAGCGACGTGTGAATGTGGCCGTATAGCAGGCGTATAGTAGAGAGATGGTGCCTATAGTAACAGTGGATCAAATAGTCTCATGCGGGCGGAAAGGAGTCGAACTCCGTGACTCGCAGGCAGCTTTATAGTAGGATGAGATTAGTGCCGCTACTAAGTAACACGATAGCATAACCTAGTCTCTGGAAGGGGCGTGACTGTGGATCAGCAGCCTCATACTAGTGAGAGCATTGGACCTTGATTGGCTACTAGTAACACGTGGAAATAGCTCTTGCGAAGTGGCAGTGTGACTATGTAGGGGATAGCAGGCTTATAGTAGTGAGAGATGTGCCTGTTTGAGCTATATCAGTGGAAAAATAGTCTTCTGAAGGAGTGCTGACTGGTGGATTAGCAGTATAGTAGGGAGAAATGTCGTCTATCCAAGAACCAGTGGACATAGTCTCTGGAAGGGAGTTGGACGTGGAGGTATACGCACGGGCACCTAATAGTTAGGTGACTCCTAGAGATTAGAGACGATAGATCATGTCTATAGTAACAGTGGATAAATAAGTCTCTGGAAGGGATGTGACTGGAATAGCTAGGCTCATCATTTAGGAGAGCATGTGTAATAGTTAACAGTGGATAATACGTCTCTGGGAAGGGAGCTTGTGACGTGGGATGCAGTATAGCATAGGGAGAGATTGGTGCCTATTATAAACAGTTGAAAAGTCCTGCGAAGGAGTTGACTGTGGATAGCAGTATAGTAGGAGAGATGGTGTCCTAGTCATTCAACAGTGAGATTCAAGATACGTCTTCTGGCGAAGGGAGTGTGACTGTGGATAGCAGGTATTAAGTACGGACAATGGCTGTCTTATGTAACAGTGATCAATTAGTCCGGTGAGGGGAGTGTGACTTGTGGACTAGCAGGTCACTACTACGTATCGGAAGGATAGTGCCTACTCAGTAACATGTGGATAATGTGTCTCTGGGAACATTAGAACGCTCACACAACGGGCTTCATACCACCCACGTGTATCCACCACCTATTCGCACTACCGCAGTGTGACTGTGAGATAATTAGGAGTTAAGGTGCCTATAGTAGATCCTCAGGTTGTGTTTATAAAAAAAACTTATTTTCCAGTATTCTTGAAAAGAAATCCAAGAATATAGGCTTTACCCAAATTTAATTCCACAGTCACTTTCCATGTGGACACATGACACAATCCATATGTTTTATCATTTTATCCTGACATGTAGAGCCGGCCCTGCCTTCAAATTGTGCCTGTAAATTATCTTCCTTTCTGGTCAATGTTTTTCAGATGAGTTTGTTCCCACACAGCCGGGGGCCTGAGGAACTTTATCAGTCAGGTGTTGAAGTGTTCCACCAAGGGCCACCCCACAGAGTAATTACACCATCTCCTCTAAGGGAATTCGATTGGGTACTGGTTACAGTCGGCCTTCATTGGGCCTCAGCACTTTTCCAAACTGTTGAAAAGCCGGTTTTATTTATCATTTAAATTCTTGTTGTTTTGGCAGCGGAATCAAACAACCACAATAGAACTGAAGAATTTCATTTAAAACTGCATTGAAATAGACCAATAGTGTATTGCAATGTGTGCAAGTGACACAGGGCTATGTACGTTGCCATTTTGGAACAGAATTTGACCTGGTGGTATCTCCAAGGTTCAATGTCAATAGGTGCAACAGGTAGATCCACCAAAACATGGAGAAGCAGCATTAACCCCCCCACACACACACTTTTCTTTTTTGGGGAATATTTGGGCACATGTTATTAACAGCCCAAACATTATGGTTTTAAGTGCAGTCCAGATGAGTTTGACTCCAGGAGGCAATGTAGATGTTCTCCAGCAAGTGGTTCTCCGCAATGTCCTTTCATCTCTTTCAGTCTTCAGGGTGTCCTTTCAATTCTCTGAGCATTTTTGTCTCTTCCAATAATCTGGGGCTCCTAATCAAGCCTTCATATGTATTTTTCGGCTTCAATCGCAAAGTAAGTTTGATTTGGTCAAGGATCCACTTGTTTGTTCTCTTTGCCACCAAGTCTTCTAAAGTCATCTCCACACTCAACTTTTAAAGGCATCAATACTTTTCCTGTTCTTCTTCTTCATTCATTCATATCTGTATAACGTCATGGAAAGTATCTCAGCCTGGACATTTCTGCTCTATGGTCGGGTAGTTGAAGACCGTTTCTAGGCGATTTGTCCTGGTTCTACCTAGGCTTTGAATGCCGCATCCATTGTTATTAATGATTGATTGAAGGAGACAAAACCGCCTGAGTTCCATTTCTTCACCATCTACTCTAAACCCAACTGTCCTTCCTACTGTCACAACCTTTGTCTTCATCTGATTTATCTGCAGTCCCATCTTTTCTCTTGGTTCATTATAAGAGTCGGAAGGGCTTCTTCATTTGCAGCAATGTGTCAGGTGTCTCTCAGGTATAGCCAAGAAGAAGAAAATCTAGTTCTGCAGACACTGCCGTATATATAGTAAGGGTTTGATGGTTGTGTTGAGCACCTTGAGTTGTGGTCACCATACGTTTTGTTGTGATGTTAAAGGCAGGGCCTCCTTCTGCACTGTTCCTCGGGTGAGCAAGAATTTGAAATGGTTAGTAAGCTTTGACCCATCTCTTGTTGGGCATGACTCGCCAATGGCTTATGAGAGTTCCATTTGGGTAAAACAGATGATCGGGTCTTCATTTAAAGCTCAACAGAGATGCACCACTCTAGGGATTCAAAAATAAGAGTAATGATTCATGATTTACTTTTCAAGGCTTTAGTTCTCCTTTAAGGAAAACCAAAGAATGTGCTGTTTTAGTCATGGATGAGAGAAGACATACAGTATTGGAGAGGATTTGGCTGATCCCTGTCATTTTGCTAGGAAAACGCTGACTGCTGAATGGGGCCTTCATAATTTAGAGGAGCAGCCTATCCAATAAGTGCTTTTTATGGCGGATCAAGAGATAAACACAGAAAAGAATGTAAAGGGAAAGCGACACAGTCATATGATTATGTTTTTGTATCGGTCTACAAAAACATCTCCCCCAGGCGCGTCCCCATCTCCCTCAACATTTCCCATTGTGCGACGCTCCAGCAACTTCCTATTACTGAGAGAAGCTGATGTAAAATCATTGTGACATTTTTTTTTCTAAGAGTGAATTTGTAGCTTTATCTCCCCCCCCCCAACAACTGCGATACGGGGGGGGGATAAAAACGTATTACTGTAATATTCAGTGGCAGCTCTCTAGTTAGTGGCTTAATTATACATAATTCATTAGCAAACATTCTATACCTTAATCATTTTGTGGGGATTTTTTGAGCAGTTTTTCAAGGAGGAACAAAGCCGGCCCACATTGTTTTAAATCATTAACTTTGTAACTGTAAACATTTTTATCAATATTATTAATAAGGTAATAATCAAACACCAACATATTCTGTAGCGCTGTAAAATAGAAGGGTGTATACAGAAAACATACAAAAATCATTACAGGAGGTAAAGTGGACCCTAGTCCATAGAGCTTATGATCTAAAAGATCCTTTGCTTCTCCGCTTTGCTGCCATTAGAGCCAAGGCCACATCAGTAACCCACACTTTCAAGTTCCCTGGACCCTTCCCCCCCCCCATGGGGTCTGAATTATTAGTCCACTGGGTGGTGGGCCCTGCCAACAAGTAAAACAGAGTCTTAGTAGAAAAAAGAAATCTCCATGGATGATGGGCAAGGTCCCTGATTTGGCCCGGTAAGTCTCCAATTATAACAAGGTCCCATCCATGATCCATCCAAAACCCCACCCACTTCTCTATAAACCTCATCTCTTTATATGACCCACAAATCGCAATTTTAAATCTTGAAGTCTCCCTTATGCCTCCTCAGTGTTCCGATGCCACCCATTTCATTACAGACTCAGTCACTCCCCTGTAAGCTGCCATTAGGGTGTTCTAGTTCCACCCACTGCTTGAGCCACAGACTCCCTGTCCCTCCCCTGTAATCATTGTTCTAGTTCCTGTTTGAGTCACAGACTTTCCCCCCTGTAAGCTTCAATCCGAGTGTTCCAGTCCCATCCACTGCTTGAATTTCAGACTTGCTGTCCCTCCCCTTGTAGTGCTCCAAGTTTTTCTTACAGTAAACAAAACTTTGGTCCAGGAGTTTCACTCCCAAAACAACTCAGACACTGAAGTGGGAGTATATATGAAATATTGGGCGGGATCACCAGTTTGTTCTGATAGGTCCCTAATGTACAGGTGGAGTTGGTCTGTTTAGGTTGTGGAGTTCGACTGGTTCAGGATACCCAAGAAATAAGCTTGCACAGGACTGCTCAAGGAGAATCTCATAGAAGACACAGAAGTGTCTCGACAAGTAATCTTGGGTGGTAGGTGGCTAGAACCAGAGGACCAGAGATTCTAGTTTCGTGCAAAGACTGCTAGCTTCTTCATGACTGAACTTCTGTACTTCCTGCTCCCTTGAAGTATTAGGTGTGTAACAGTTTTAATTCACTATAGTAGGCTTAGCATTGTATGTATCGTTTAGGATTGTCAATAGCCATTTTCTTTAGTAAAGTATTATGTGTTATAAGCCATAGTGTGTGTGTTTATTTCCTTGAAATTGACTGCAATTTCTGAACTTAATAGTGTCCTTAGTGCTACACCCCTATCAGTTGCAGCAAAGTGTTCTAGTCCCACCCACTGCTTGAGTCACAGACTTCCTACCCCACCCACTGCAAGCTGTCAGAACCCACGTCATAGGCTGCTGCTTGAATGGAAGTCTCCCAGTATGGTGCAATAAACATTCACATGATGGAAGTAAGTCCATTTTGAAGAACCAATCTGGTGCTCTAGGGCAGGAGTCCCTAACCTTTTTTTTACAAGTGAGCCACATTTAAGTGTAAAATAATGTTGGAGAGCAGCATAAGTATGCAAAAAGTGCCTTGTGTGCCACATAATGGCTGTGATTGGGGTATTGGCAGCTCCTATGTGGACATGAAGCCAACAGGAGGCTCTGTTTGGCAGTAGACATTATTTTTATGCAACTAAACCTTGTCTTTAAGGCAAGAATTAAAAAAACAAGTACCTGCTTGGAGGCCACTGGGAGCAACATCCAAGGGTTGGAGAGCAACACGTTACTCACAAACCACTGGTTGGGGATCACTGCTCTAGGGTAAAGTGAAGAACGTCATACATTGATGCCTTGTATGATCATAACTTCATACTCGTATTCCACATTTTAGATATTATATTATTATCTCCTGATTATTCTAAGCAGTACACTATCTCCCTGCCATGCTTTATACTTCAGTGTGGAAACCTAGAGTGCAGAAAAATAAATGGAGGAGTTAAGACATAGGCATCAAAGCCCATCCAAAGAGGTACAATATGGGTCATTACTTTTACTTTATCACAAGTTCAATGCGGCTTTTGGAAATGCAGGGCTTCAGCAGCCACAATGTAATAAAGACGCAGTTTCATGTAGTGAGTTAATTAGACTTTCTGTAAAATCCTTCAATCCTTCCGTCCGTAGGGGCAGGGCCACTAGCCACTGACTAGGCTCTAACTCAGAACGTCTGCCAGGGAAGATAAAAATAAGGCTTGAATACTTTTATCCAGTAGAACAGTTGCTTCCACGTCTCGCCGGACCAGGCCATAAAATCAGGCTTGTCTCGGTGAATTATGACCACAGTCCTTTTTAAAGATACACAGAGAACTCAAAGCTTTCCCTTAGCTCCATCGCATGTTACAAAACTCCTACGAACTTTCTCAAGTTGAGTTTTCCTTTCTATTGGAAAATGTTTCCTTGGTGTAAGGAACTAGATGGGTGAGGAGTCAGAACAATATGAACTTTATGGATCACTTAATGTTTTTAGGGAAAAATGTGCATCTTTTTTATCTTCAGTTTTGGAGGTTTGACCGTTTCCAATATGTTTTCTGTATGAATATCATTTTCTCGTTTGTTATCTTAACAACTTAAGTTCCAAATTTTTATAGACACAAATTAGCGCAAATGCAATGTGAGGGAGAATGAGTGCTGGCTATATACATTTGGCTATAGTAGCTAAAGAAAGAGCCCAAAGTGACTAAGAACATTGGGTTGGGAAAAGAAAATGATGAAGGCCTATTTGCTCAATATGTTGTTTACAATAGCTAGAGAAAGAGGCCTCAATGAGAAGATTGTGGTTTTTTTGGTTGAAAATACAATGATGAAGACCTATTTGTCCAATATTTTGGCTACAATAGCTAGAAAAGAGCCTTCAGTGTGTGAGAGAGTGAAAACTATTGAGTTGTGTGGTGGAAGATACAACGATGAAGGCCCAGTTGCTCAATATTTAGGCTACAGTAGCTAAGATCAGTAAATGTAGGGAATGAGAGATTGTTGGGTTCTTTGGAGATACAATGAGGATCCAGTTGCCCAAAATTTTGCTTCCATAGCTAGAGAAAGAACCCTCAATGATTGAGTATTGAGAAAAAGGGAAGATTGTTGGGTTGTTTGGTAGAATATACAACAATGAAGACCCAGCTACACAATATTATGGTTACAATAGCTAGAGAAAGATTCCTCAGGGCTTGTTTTTTGTGCTTTTGAATGTTTAGTTTTTTAATTTGTCCATTATTATGGTTATGGTAACATTATTTTCAGACTGGGGAAAGGCCAACCGAAGCCTTTTGTAAGAGACAACTTAAGACCTCGACAAATTCATTTTATCCGTCTTGGATCAACTTATACCATTATTATCTTAAAGGTTCTTAAATGTATCTCCTGTATCAGCCATCACAGCTTTAATATTTAGCTGAAAAGGACAAGCTGTATTTTTTGACACTTATATGTCCTTTCCTGCAATCACAAGCCACTAATATGTACTTATGTGGCTCTGAAAATAAATAGTTCCCTTCAGCATGTATTTACCTTGGTAGTATTGGCCCAAATTAATCATATGTCTTCACATACACCTTTTTCCTGTTCTGTAAACAAGCTCAATATATCAAGCCTTGCTTTATAACTCATTCTGTATCCCTTTAATGATTTTAGTTGCCCTTTGGAGAGCACCTTCAAGAGAATATCCTTTTTTTTAATGAATACAGGTGTATCAAATATTCTATCATTTTACTATGAGAGACAGAATGGAGAGATCACCAAGACCAGTGATGGTCATCTGTGAAAATAACATATAGGCTCAACTCATGGAGAGCTGAATTTACAGTATGTATGGCAACCTAGGATTATAAGCTGTATATCAGTGATATTGAGTTAGTCATGATATAGAGTATCTAGTAGATTGAAGTCAAAAGCTACTGGACTTGGGTAATTTTTCACCACTCATTCAACCAGCGTCTTCAGTTGAATTGGCTTAACTTTTGACGTAACTCTACTAGATACTCTATATCATGACCAGGATGAACCTTCATAAAGTTGACTAATCTCTCAGCCTATAGCCTTGTCATCATTTCAGTCAATGGTGGCATACCCCAGCTACCTCCATTGCAAGTTGAGTCTCACAACTGCCGTCTTACCTCTTCAGGTGCTTTTTTGGTGGTAAGAAGAGGTCCCAGGTTTTCTAGATTACTACTTTACTCTCATACACTATTGTCTCTTAAAAAAGGAACCACATATAACTATCCCTTATTGGTGGCTTTTGACTGTCCTGCAGAAATGCTGCATTTTTTACCCTGTTTACCCCATTCATGATTACCAATACATCAAGAGTCTTCTCTAGCCATGCTAGGGTTGTAAATGCTACTTGCCAAGCTTAGAATCCAATGTAAGATGAAGATACCCAAGCTTAGAATCCAATGTAAGATGAAGATACAGTTTTGGGCTACTTAATTTATCCCATTCCATGTATCTCCTCATTGGCCACAGTCTCTACAGGAATGAATTAGATAGGACGTCCCTAACTGCCCTGTTCCCAACCTCTGAGATTCCAGACACTGAGAATTCACAAGGTTTTAAAAGTTGCTACAGAATGAGGTCAAAACTGATATGACTTAAGGACACCTGAAATGATACGCGACCCTTGTATCACACACCATGCAAAGAATTGAATTTCATATTCTGCCCAGCTCAGTTTGGGTCGCTTGTCCTCAAAAATATCAGGCATTCACCACTGGTTACCCCCAGGCTTATTTCTCTTTAGGATTCTACCAACTCTTATTCGCTGAGCCTTTGAAGACCAACAAGTGCTTCAGGACAGGTTCTGCAAGCAGGAGTTATGATATCGAGGAGGACAGCATTTCCACATTGCCAGGATCATTGTATTTATTGCATCCTAGCCGAACAGCCAAGGCAGCTGACTAAGAAGAAGCTGCCCGGCTCCCCACGCTGATTCCTTGTCTCCGCACTTCTCCCAGCTGGAAGTTTCATATCATCGGTCCTGTCCAATTGATTGTGTAAGGCAATTAAAGGGAGTGTGTGGGGTGAGACGGTGTAGAGAACCAATTACAGGTTGGTTCTTATGCTTGCCATTTCACTATTAGGAGGTCAGACATGACAGATTCCGAATAAAACCACCAAACACAACTTCGGCAGGAATGTTGGAGATGGCCCAGATGATACCTTCAGTGGCTCTTTCTGTTGAGGGATTATAGTATCTCCTTTTTCATTTGTTCAGGCTTTGTTCAATTAAAGGCAGGAGAAGCGATGAAAAGCAGTTCAGTTCAGTTACTGAGCTGAATAAAAGATACAAGTGCCTCCAAGTTAAGCCTTTGAGATAGAGGCTGATGATGGCGTCTATGGTGTTGACCTGAAGGGAAACAAAAATACTTATTAATTTTGCTTCTAGAGTGGAAAATAATGGAGAAAAAATGACCAATGGATTTAAAGAAAAATAAATGGTATGTACTAATGTGTTCTCTTGCATTAGAGAGAGGCTTCATGGTTACTCTTCGTAAGAGTAATTTTCCAGTAGAGCAGTAGATCCCACCCAATGTTTCTATATATCTGTAACCTTGTTATGAGCTAAGGGGGCCCAGCCTGAAGGTCAGTTAGGGGGAGATTTGGGATGAGTGCTTATTTGTACCCTGGGTACCCCTGGAACCTATAGCAGGGTGACTGTTACCCCAATGTTTCTATATATCTGTAACCTTGTTATGAGCTAAGGGGGCCCAGTCTGAAGGTCAGTGTAGGGGGAGATTTGGGGTGAGTGCTTATTTGTACCCTGGTACCCCTGGAACTATAGCAGGGTGACACCCAATGTTTTTATATATCTGTAACCTTGTTATGAGCTTAGGGGGCCCAGTCTGAAGGTCAGTTAGGGGGAAATTTGGGGTGAGTGCTTATTTGTACCCTGGGTACCCCTGGAACTATAGCAGGGTGACACCCCAATGTTTCTATATATCCTGTAACCTTGTTATGAGCTTAGGGGGCCCAGTCTGAAGGTCAGTTAGGGGGAGATTTGGGGTGAGTGCTTATTTGTACCCTGGGTACCCCTGGAAACTATAGCAGGGTGAACCCCAATGTTTTTATATATCTGTAACCTTGTTATGAGCTTAGGGGGCCCAGTCTGAAGGTCAGTTAGGGGGAAATTTTGGGTGAGTGCTTATTTGTACCTCTGGGTACCCCTGGAACTATAGCAGGGTGACACCCCAATGTTTCTATATATCTGTAACCTTGTTATGAGCTTAGGGGGCCCAGCCTGAAGGCCAGTTAGGGGGAGATTTGGGGTGAGTGTTTATTTGTTACCCTGGGGTACCCCTGGAACTATAACAGGGTGACTGTTCCTTAATGTTTTATATATATATTATATATATATAATTATATATATATTGGGAGCAAATTTGCAATGGAGAAAGCATCTTGTTTGCCCATATATACAGAAAGTTAGCCTTCGGCCCCTGATTGCTTCACTTGCCCAATGCTGTTGCACACTAGACCTTTTTGAAGTCCGTATGTGTCTATCCTACAGTTACACTGACGTTGCACAAAGGAGGATTTATTACACGTTCAGTGTGACGAGTTATGAATATCGAGGAGACAGCATTTCCACATTGCCAGGATCATTTAGTTTATTGCATCCTAGCCGAACAGCCAAAGGCAGCTGACTTAAGAAGAAAGCTGCCCGGCTCCCCCACGCTGAATTCCTTTCCGCACTTCTCCCAGCTGGAAGTTTCATATCATCGGCCTGTCCAATTGATTGTGTAAGGCAATTAAAGGGAGTGTGTGGGGTGAGAACGGTGTAGAGAACCACATTACAGGTTGGTTTTTATGCTTGCCATTCACTATTAGGAGGTCAGACATGACAGGATTCCGAATAAACACCTAAACAACTTCGGCAGGAATGTTGGAGATGGCCAGATGATACCTTCAGTGGCTCTTCTGTTGAGGGATTATAGTATCTCCTTTTTCATTTGTTCAGGCTTTGTTTCAATTAAAGGCAGGAGAAGCGATGAAAAGCAGTTCAGTTCAGTTACTGAGCTGAATAAAAGATACAAGTGCCTCCAAGTTAAGCTTTTGAGATAGAGGCTGATGATGGCGTCTATGTGTTGACCTGAAGGAAACAAAAATCACTTATTAATTTTGCTTCTAGAGTGGAAAAATAATGGAGAAAAAAATGATCCTAATGGATTTAAAGAAAAAGTAAATGGTATGTACCTGAATTGTGTTTCTCTTGCATTAGAGGAGAGGCTTCATGGTTACTCTTCGGTAAAGCAGTAATTTTCCAGTAGAGCAGTAGATCCTCACCCAATGTTTCTATATATCTGTAACCTCTGTTATGAGCTAAGGGGCAGGCCCAGCCCTGGAAGGCTCAGTTAGGGGGAGATTTGGGATGAGTGCTTATTTGTACCCTGGGGTACCCCTGGAACCTATAGCAGGGGTGGACTGTTCACCGGGCCATGTTTCTATATAATCTGTAACCTTGTATGAGCTTTAGGGGGCCCTCAGCATAGGAAGGCCAGTTAGGGGGAAGATTTGGGGTGAGTAAGTTTTTATTGGTACCCCGGGTACCCTTGGACTGGACTATACAAGGAGTGACTGTTTCCTTAATGTTTTATATAATTATAGTTATATATATATATTATATATATATATATATATAGTATATATAGTCTGAAGGTCAGTTAGGGGGGAAATTTGGGGTGAGTGCTTATTTGTACCCTGGGTACCCTGGAACTATAGCAGGGTGACACCCCAATGTTTCTATATATCTGTAACCTTTGTTATCGAGCTAGGGGGCCCAGCCCTGAGGCCAGTTAGGGGAGATTTGGGTGAGTGTTTAAAAGAGGTGATAAAAGAGGGAAAAAGAGCCGTCATTAATCATGAATGAGATCCACAGCGTGGAATGCGACTGTGAGTCCCAGCAAAAAAAAAAAAAGAATGATTCTCCTTGCAGATGTTTTCTGCCCACTGAATTATTATAAGCACCAAAGAAAGCGGATGCTTCTTATTTCTGCATTGAAGGGTCCAGGTTGGTGTCCAGCGAATAATGTATCAATGGTTTGTAAAGAGAAGGTGGCAGCATAATGAATAATACATTTCCTTTTATTACCGATTTGTTTTTAAATGTCCATTTTTATTCTGTTGAATTTGGAGTTTTTTTTAGGACTTGGAGAAAGATTTTATTGGACATCCAGACGAGTGTTGTTCTGTTGTAGGGAAATGCTTCAGCAGTATTACTCCCATATCCATAAATATAAATGTACAGAAGAGATCTCATAAAACTATGGCAGCATAGGTATTCCCTGTACTAAGCACAATTCAGCAGGGAACAGTCCCCTAAGTTTGCTCATAGTCTGTACAGAGAGATCCCATAAAACTTATGGAAGCATAGGTATTCCCTGTACTAAGCACAATTCAGCAGGAACAGTCCCCTAAGTTTGCTCATAGTCTTGTACAGAGAGATCCATAAAACGATGGCAGCATACGTATTCCCTGTACTAAGCACCAATTCAGCAGGAACAGTCCCCTAAGTTTGCCTCATAGTCTGTACAGAGAGATCCCATAAAATATGGCAGCATAGGTATTCCCTGTACTAAGCACAATTCAGCAGGAACAGCCCCTAAGTTTGCTCATAGTCTGTACAGAGAGATCCCATAAAAACTATGGCAGCATAGGTATCTCTGTACTCTAAGCACAATTCAGCAGGAACAGCCCCTAAGTTTGCTCATAGTCTGTACAGAGAGATCCCATAAAACTATGGCAGCATAGGTATTCCCTGTACTAAGCACAATTCAGCAGGAACAGTCCCCTAAGTTGCTCATAGTCTGTACAAGAGAGATCACATAAAACTAAGTCATTTATCTTCAGGCAGGAGAATGTCAGGGTGGGGACTAGCAAGCCAATTGGCATTGAAAAGCGGAAGAATTTTTTTTGTCAATCAGACAAATGGAACTTTTGAGCATGACCCCTAAAAGTGATTTATCATTCGGCTGAGATAGGATCTCAGTGACATGTGAGAAATGCAGTGTATTCCCAGCGGAAGGTCACCTAATCAATAGGATGATGAATGCAGCCTGGGATCTCAAAAAAAAAGACGGATTTAAAAGAAAAAGAAAATATTATTATAAACTAATGAAATGACCGGCATTGCTTATGAATGGGTTTCACTTAACATGGAAATTATAAATATGGAAAAATGTGCTGAGGATAAGGGGAAGCTATGTGTGTTGGGCTGAGAACATCCATTCATGTCCATGGTTTAATGTCGTAATCGCTTCCAGTAATGGGGAGGACCTCGTATCATCATGGACCCAAGTCAAGTTCTAGGAATCATATGGTAGCCGTGAGTATATATTAGGCCTCCAACAGCTGTTCGACCCTCAACATGAGGCCATGAAAGGTGCTCTGTGCATAGCCAAGTGGGAGCATCTCAGCTGGTGTTCTAATCCATTTGCAATTGGAGGCCCAGATGTATTTGCAGACATTACTACGATGATCGTCAACAGCCAGATTCTTAAAAATCCAAGATGGCAGCATGTGTCATTGGCCAAAACCTCTCCAATATTTTCAAACCTCAACTTGAGCCATGAGCAATTCTATGGCCAAGGCCAAGTGAGAGCTATGTGTGTAGGACTAAGGTCATACCTACTCAAGTGGTGTCCTAATCCTCCCAGCAATGGGAACGCCAGATATCATCACAAACCTAATGGTGCCCACCAGAAGGCCTCGGGAATCTAACAGTGGAGACATAGATGTATACACTAGCCATGGCTCACAAATAAATAGTTGAATGACCATTATTTGAGTAGCTACCTCCCCTCTGACTTTCCCTAGGTCCTGAGCCTTTCTCTTAATCTCTGCACCCTTGCCATGGATGTCAAAGCTCCTTGGCCCAGTTCTGGCTGCTGGAAAGATGTAGCAATGGATGTGACTGCAGCAACTTATTTTTTTATTTTCCCCCAAAGGGGGATTGTGGAATCTCATGGACTAAATAGTTTATGGGCACCCCCCGGATACCAAGTGCAGTGGAAGAGTGAAATACAAGGGGTGGTGATAAGTGAATTTCATGTTCCATGGTGACGTGGAATATCATAGATTGGTCCCTTAAGAGCAATTTCGCTCTCGGGTCGGGATTTGTGACACCGGAATAAAATGCTTAAAGCGATTCGCAGAAAAGTCTCCCCGTAGCTGCCTGACACTGCACCCGCCTCATCCATAATTGAACATGGGTTAGATTCTTCATTGGGAAGGTTAGGCCTCGTGGCCCTATATGTATAGAACATAGCGGCTGAGAGTTGGGGGGAGACGAGAGGCGTCTGCTGATAGCAAGGGGGGGACGGAGAAAGGATTGTCAGAGGTGCAAAGGTAATGGAATAATTTGTGTGCTTCTCCTGGCAGATTTTATTATCAGTCACATGGGAACCCAGTAACTTACCAGTCAGTGGCCAAATGTCTTGTTATATTATACAACATTTAAACTGCAAGGTGCCAGACAGAGGGAAGGTGAGGGGCACATACCAGAATGAGGAATGTTCCATCCAATACAATTCCTATGGGGGGGGGCTTTAGTTCCACTTTTATAAATGAAAGTTATTTGCAGTTATGGTATTTTTTCTTCTGCATTGCTAATGATATCCATAATGACTGGAATTATTCAGCAGTATAACAAAGAGATTTCAGTATAAAATGATTTTAAACCTAGAGATAGATTTGCATTTCATTTCCCGGAGTTATTAAAGGCTATTGTTCCCGCCTCCCTTTAAGAAACCCATTAGAGATTGTTGCTCTATTTCCCCCGACACAACATTCATTTCTGATCACACTCACATCGGAACTCTCGAAACAATCCTCTCTGCCTTCCTTCATTCTGTATTTTCATTGTATGTAGTTATCAGGGTGGATTTATATTTATATATCGGCCCCTAATGGCTGATAGATGAGGATCCCCCGGGTTCCAGTCAGTTGATGTGGATTAAATTCTTCTGTTTATTGTGAATTATTCTGCCATTAATGGGATTTTTTTCACAGGAAATTGTGTTTCCTCCGGCTGAATGAGCCCGACATGAACAAGGGAAACAATGTTGGTTTATAATGGAATCTTCTCTACAGATATGTGTACAATATATATATATATATATATATATATATATAATATATATATATATATATATATATATATATATATATATACATATATATAAGATAAAGGGCTGAGCATGTGGGGGTATACGGGAATGAGATTGGAGTTGTATTATAATACAGACATGTAAAAGATTTCAATAGGAACGTGGCTTCATCAACCTACCCAGTTGCATGTTCTAAAACAAATCTCTTGCCTCCACCATCCGGAGAAACTCTCTACCCTAACCCGCCCCTTCCAACCCACACCCGGCCCACCATTCCCCCTCTACTTATAGACCCACCGTGACATCACAAAAGGGGCGGAGTGAGTATAAATTTAGGCGCCAGCAGTGCCAGGTCGTGGGCGGGGAGAGCAGGAGAAGAGCTCAACCCAGACCTGCCCATGAGCCGAAGATTTTGTGCAGGAGCAGAGGGGCCAATCCTGTACAACCTGAGGGTGCCGTGGGTTTCAGGCCGGCCCACACATAACTACAGGATTGCAAAAACTCCCAGCGACGACTGATGAGTAACATCACAACTAGGGATGTAGCGAACCGCCGATAATCTGTTCGCGAACGCCGTTCGCGAACACCGGCAAAAAATGCGAACATCCGAAAATCGTTCGATCCAAACGATCGAAGGATTTTAATCGTTCGATCGAACGATTTTCGTTCGAATCGAACGAAAATCGTTCGATTTTAGCGACCGAATGGTCGAACGATTTTGACGCGAACGCCTATTGGCGAACGTCGCGCGACGTTCGCGAACTTGCGGCGGACGCGAACAGCCGATGTTCGCGCGAACAAGTTCGCCGCAGAACAGTCCGCGACATCCCTAATCACAACTAAGGAGTAAAGCAAACCCCCAATAGTGACCCATAATCCTAACCTCCTCTCTCCTTAGACAACACTATTAGAAGCTGCATCACTGACCAATATAGACAAGTAATGGACTTAGGGAGACAGGGGGTAAATTTTAATACAGGTATGGGATCCGATATCCAGAAAGCTCCAATGGCCTTCTCACATACAGTAGACATTTTTTTCCAAATAATACAATTGTTTAAAAATTATTTCCTTTTGCGGTGTAATAATAAAACAGTCGCTTGTACTTGATCCCAACTAAGATATAATTAATCCTTATTGGAAGCAAACCAGCCTATTGGGTTTATTTAATGTTTATATGATTTTCTAGTAGACTTAAGGCATGAAGATCCAAATTACAGAAAGATCCGTTATCTGGAAAACAAGGTCCCGCACATTCTGGATAACAGATCCCATACCTGCCATGATGAAAAAAATGAATGCAGAGTTCTCTTAAAGGGGTTGTTTTTAGTTCAGTTGTTTTCAGATTGTTCCCCAGAAATAAAGACTTTTTTCAATTACTTTTCATTGTTTATTTTTTTACTGTTTTTCTAAAATCTAAGTGTAAAGTTAAATGTTCGTGTTGAATTTTGCAACATTTAGTAGATCCATTTCTCAGCAGCATCTCTGGAGTATCAGCAACTATTGTATCAATTCTAACAGCTGCCTGTAATGAACCCAGAGATTCTGCTCAGCAGGGGACAGAGATAAGAAATGTGATCAACTAAATGTATCAATTTAGAACAGTTTAGGGAGTCGGCGACCCCCCCTCCCAGAGCTGCTTTAGAAGGTGAAAAGAGACACTTTACACTTCAATATTATGAAAACGGTTGACACACAGAAAATAGAAGTCATTGGAAAAAGTGGTTATTTCTGGTGATCTGTCTGAAAACAACTAGTTGTTTCAAGGTGAGCAACTCCATTAAAGTCATACTGACACATCTCTGCTCAAGCCTTGGCCCAGGGCACCATCAGTAATCATGTGGTCCAATACTACTAAGTTAGCTGGACTTTCCCCACCAGGGGACCCGATTATTATCCACTGGGTCCTGCAATAAATAAAATCGGATGCTAATGTGGAAAAAATGGCTCTTCCCAATTATGCCCAAACCCTGCCCATTTTTATGACCCCCAAAAAGCAAATCTACATCTTAAGGACCTTCATAAAAGTAACTTATAAAAACAACTGGACTTAGCTTTATTCAAGTTGAAACTGAAGAAGCTGCTCCGGTATGGAGTAGTGAAACGTCTTCAATAATTACTCAGCAAGTCCCAGTTGTTTTATTAATTACTTATAATACACAAAAGCCATGAATATCTGTAAATGATATCCTTATAACGGTGAGCTCTGATGTCATCAGTTTATAAAGGGTGAGTTCTGATGTCATTTCCTGTCACGACTCCCTAAAACTTGTGTATTTATAATAAATAAAGTACCCCCAGTTGCAAAATATGAGGATATTAGAAGTTACCTCTGAGTTCCATGACCTGTATAAAACACTCGGCCTTCGGCTCGTGTTTTTATATGGTCATGAAACTCCTTCGGTAACTTATAATATCCTTATATTTTACAAGAGGGGGTACTTTATTTACTATATATTAGATATACCGATGACCTGATGATAGAAACTCTTCATAGTCACATCTTAGGACCCTATAACTGCAGGTACCCCCCTGCCGCCCCCACTGATGGCGACCTTGTGCCTTTATCTATGACAATGAGACTATAATCCCTTGTATCTACTTTGAGTCAATGTTGTGCCAATGTAATTGCCTATAAGGGTCGGGGCAGACAGAGCAGGTACAGGGGGATCTTCATCCCTAATGTTGCTGATCTACACCTTGCAGCATGCAGTAAAGCAAAACTCCACCAATATATTTGCCTTAATAAAGTATTATCAGCAACTTCCCAATATCCATTCATATCCTCATTCTCACTGGGTTTATAGTTCTGTGTAACTGTCATTGTGTCTGTCCCTTTCTCTGCACTGCTTGGCCTCTGACTCCTGATACAACTTCCCAATATCCATTCATTCCTCATTCTCACTGGGTTTATAGTTCTGTGTAACTGTCATTGTGTCTGTCCTTTCTCTGCACTGCTGCCTCTGACTCCTGATACAACTTCCCAATATCCATTCATTCTCATTCTCACTGGGTTTATAGTTCCTGTGTAACTGTCATTGTGTCTGTCCCTTTCTCTTCTCTGCACTGCTGCCTCTGACTCCTGATACAACTTCCCAATATCCATTCATTCTCACTGGGTTTATAGTTCTGTGTAACTGTCATTGTGTCTGTCCCTTTCTCTTCGGCTGCACTGCTGCTTCTCACTCCTGATACAACTTTCCCAATATCCATTCATTCCTCATTCTCACTGGGTTTATAGTTCTGTGTAACTGTCATTGTGTCTGTACCTTCTCTGCACTGCTGCTTCTGACTCCTGATACAACTTCCCAATATCCATTCATTCCTCATTCTCTCACTGGGTTTATAGTTCTTTGTAACTGTCATTGTGTCTGTCCCTTTCTCCTGCATGCTGGTTCTGACTCCTGATAACAACTTCCCAATATCCATTCATTCCTCAGTCTCACTGGGTTTGTAGTTCTGTGTAACTGTCATTGTGTCTGTCCCTTTCTCTCTCTGCACTGCTGCTTCTGACTCCTGATACAACTTCCCAATATCCATTTATTCCTCATTCTCACTGGGTTTGTAGTTCTGTGCAACTGTCATTGTGTCTGTCCCTTTCTCTTCTCTGCACTGCTTGCTTCTGACTCCTGATACAACTTCCAATATCCATTCATTCTCATTCTCACTGGGTTTATAGTTCTGTGTAACTGTCATTGTGTCTGTTCCCTTTCCCTTCTCTGCACTGCTGCCTCTGACTCTGATACAACTTCCAATATCCATTCATTCCTCATTCTCACTGGGTTTATAGTTCTGTGTAACTGTCATTGTGTCTGTCCCTTTCTCTGCATGCTGCCCTTCTGACTCCTGATACAAGCGGTCCCCAATGATCCATTCATTCCTCATTTCTACGGGTTTATAGTTGCTGGTCGTAAACTGCTCATGTGTGTTGGAAAAGCAGCATCTGTCTGGCCCTTTCTCTCTGGTTCTCTGATCAGGAGTCGGAACCAGTAGGGGTAGAGAACCATTAACAGTCATTTTTAAAAACATTTTTGGCAGGGGGGGAGGGTTTTTTTTTTTCCCCCTTGAAATGAATCTGTATATCATTCTTATAGACTCCCTGATAGCGACCTATTATTTCAGTGATCATCTCCCACGACAGCAGCTCCTGGTACATTTGGGTAACGGCTTCGGTTTCATTGAAAAATCCATGATCCTAACAAGTAATAAAGTCCCTGGTAGAAGTGCAAAGAGCTTTCTGCTTTTCTACTTATTGTGTTACAGCAAAGAAGTGACTCAAGCAGGAACCGCAGAATAAGGCACAGAAATTACTGATAAAACTTCTCCAATAGAGCCCTATAAAAGGATGTAGTACATAAATGCTTGCTATATATTATCCTTTTATTATCCTACTTACCCCGTTGTCGCTCTGTTTCCAAGTATGCGTACAGCCTTAACCAATCATCAGCCTGCGTTCCAGTTGGATAGGGGATTGTGGCTCTTCCATAGGTCGGTACTTAATTCTCTCATCGGGCTGCATTAAAAAACATAAATTGATTTTTGGGTTAAAGAGGCACAACAGCAGCAGAAAAATAGCATTAGACATTTTTAAAGGACACGTAAAACTCAAAAGGAACTCTATACCAGCCCAAGGCACCATAGCCCTTTAACAGGAAGATCAGTAGCTTCAAAGATGCCCCTTAGTAACTTAGGACCCACATCACTATATACAGTAAATACACAGTAATACAAAGCCCCAATTCAAGGCTCAGCTTCCTCAGCAGCAGCCCAGGACCCACTGAGCATGTGCAGTGCCACTGACTCACAGAAGATGCCCCAACAAGATCGCAAGATGGGGAGCTGCTGGGGAAACTTGATCATTATTGATATCAATTCTGCGGCACCTCTGGGCAGGTACAGTATATAAAATAAACCATTTCTAGAATAGCAGTACTTTTGTAGCCTTACAGACCATTTGTATTATTTAGATGGGGGTCAGTGACCCCCATTTGAAAGCTGGAGAAAGTTAGAAGTAGACGACAAATTATTTAAAAAATAATATTTCAAAAAAAACAATGAAGACCAATTGAAAAGTTGTTTATAATTATCCATTCTATAATATACACAACTTGAAAGGTGGACCACCCCTTTAAGGAATAAAAGTGCCCATTACACGGATGGTTGGGGCTGACGGCAGTTTATTATACTCACTGAATGAAGCTTGAAGCGCATCCAGGGTCTCTGTGTTGCTATGAATTTAATTACAGTGAGAACCAGGATATGAGGGGAGCTGTTGGGTTATAGATTTCAAGGGCCTTAGGTATTTAAAGATACCAATCATTCTACAAAGAACAGGGGTAAATGTACAGAGAGATCCCATATAACTATGGCAGCATAGGTATTCCCCTGTACTAAGCACAATTCAACAGGAACAGCCCCTAAAGTTTGCTCATAGTCTGTACAGAGAGATCCCATAAAACTATGGCAGCATCGGTATTCCCTGTACTAAGCACAAATTCAGCAGGAAAGCCCTACGTTTGCTCCATAGTCTGTACAGAGAGATCTCAGAAAAACTATGGCAGCATAGGTATTTTCCCGTGTACTAAGCACAATTTCAGCATGAACAGTCCCCTACGTTTGCTCATAGTCTGTACAGAGAGATCCCATAAAACTATGGCAGCATAGGTATTCCCTGTACTAAGCACAATTCAGCAGGAACTGTCCCTAAATTCTGCTCATAGTCTGTACAGAGAGATCCCATAAAACTATGGCAGCATAGGTATTCCCTGTACTAAGCACAATTCAGCAGGAACAGCCCCTACGTTTGCTCATAGTCTGTACAGAGAGATCTCAGAAAAACTATGGCAGCATAGGTATTCCCATGTACTAAGCACAACTTCAGCAGGAAACAGTCCCCTCTTTTAATACAGAAGGCTGAGATATCAGCAGCACGTCTTTCTGCTGTTGTGAGTTGTAACTCACAACATCTGGTTGGCCATTTTCACGAAGAGTCATGAGGTCAATGCCCTTTGTGCCCTGCCCCCAAACCCCGCCCTATTTAAAAGGAGCCTCTTCAGGTAAGAATGGCCAATCCAGGCAAGTATCTCAGTGATAGTGACCGGTCATTAGAGAAACTGAATATAATTCTCCCTCATTGCCGATTCACGGATTAAGAATTTTTGAAGTCAGCAAAAAAGTCTCATTTCCAGTTCATGGCTGAGCAAAACCAGATATTTATCTGTAATTAGTGAGAAACGTGTGTGACGGCCGCTGCCCCCCTCCCCCACCACTGGGCTGTACATGGGAAGGAGCGGCTTTATATTTCTATATGGTGGGACCCACTGTACATAAAGGCAGAAGGAAAGAGTTTTTAATCACTTGTGAGGGGCAGGAGCCCAAGTCCCATCCTTGTGATTTAAGGTTTCGTTCTGCTTTAAATTGAGATCAACCTTGTAACTTCCCCAGCTCCAGAGACAAGAGGAAAGTGTTGGAAGGGTTACTGCCTGCCCCTTATTAACCTACTTATGGCTAGTGATTTGCTGTATTTTGTGCCTCCACTACTTTATTTACTTCATTTACCTACGTGGCCACTTAGTGGATCAGCCCATAGCCACACTCCCAGGTAATTGTCTGCTCATGTCGTTGGTCGCTGACGCTCTAATACTGAGACAAAGAGAAGATAAATGATCCCAGATCTCCAGCAAAGCCGACGTGAGAGCCGCTGAATGTGCATCTTCCAAAACTAACAGAACATCCGTAGCCTGAACTCCAAGCAAGTGGGGCATGAACTGGTCATTAGTCTCCTTCTTATTTGCACCTTAACCCTTGTCTGACCAGAGAGGCATCACCTCCCACTCTCAGTTGCCTCAGGTCCTGTACAGAGAGAGAAAGAGAGAGTTACATGGAATAGACTGTCCTAAATATGTGACATTAATTAACTGCAGTCACACGGCACCGGGAAGACTTATGAACCCAACTGCCCAATGGATGTTCTGCTCTGTGTTATGAAAGGGGAGTTTATTAAAGGTAAATCTGTAACCTTGTTATGAGCTAAGGGGCCCAGTCTGAAGGTCAGTTAGGGTGAGATTTGGGGTGAGTGCTTATTTGTGCCCTGGGTACCCCTGGAACTATAGCAGGGTGACTGTTACCCAATGTTTCTATATATCTGTAACCTTGTTATGAGCTAAGGGGGCCCAGCCTGAATGTCAGTTAGGGGGAGATTTGGGGTGAGTGCTTATTTATGCCCTGGGTACCCCTGGAACTATAGCAGGGTGAAATCCCAATGTTTCTGTAACCTTGTTATGAGCTAAGGGGTCCCAGCCTGAAGGCCAGTTAGGGGGAGATTTGGGGTGAGTGTTTATTTGTGCCCTGGGTACCCCTGGAACTATAGCAGGGTGACTGTTACCTCAATGTTTCTATATATCTGTAACCTTGTTATGAGCTAAGGGGGCCCAGTCTGAAGGTCAGTTAGGGGGAGATTTGGGGTGAGTGTTTATTTGTACCCTGGGTACCCCTGGAACTATAGCAGGGTGACTGTTACCCAATGTTAATCTGTTGGTTTTGATAAGGGGGGGGCAGTTTCAGAGATACCAGGAAAACTGTCAGTTAATGACAGTTTATAGAGATATTTATTGGCGTGTATCAGGGACAGGGACCTTTTCATCCTTCCTATGAGACTTTTCACATAACAATCAGTGGATAGAAATGTAGCAAGTGTTTCACCTTCAGATCAGTTAATGTTTCTCATTTTAACGAGGAGCAGAGCAAACGAGAGGCCCTGAGCAGGAGAATGTTCTGGAAAGAATAATGAAGTTGGCTCGTGCGCTTCTGTAAATACTTTGGGCATCTCACTTGCTGATCCCTGCAGCTCCCCTGGCAGCTCCAACTCTCCGTAATCCATCAAGGGAGACAGATCTCTGCCTGATCTTTTCCTTCCCTTCTCCCAGTCTATTTGAGTTTCCTTCCTGCAAACCGGAATGTGCCGCCTTCACTTCCCAAGGTCAATGTCAGCTCTGCTGTCTAATTACACTTTCTTCTTATTAAAGCTTCTCACTCACGTCTCCTTATGTGATGTGACTATTCCTACTAATCCCTTTCTCATTAGGGGAAATTAACAGAGCAGACAGTAAACCTTCCAACACTTTCCTCTTGTCTCTATATATTAGGTACCTATCTAGTGTTACCAATCCCTATTTCTGTAGGGAAATGAGAGAGAGCAGACAGTAACCCTTCCAACACTTTCCTCTTGTCTCTATATATTAGGTACCTATCTAGTGTTACCAATCCCTATTTCTGTAGGGAAATGAGAGAGAGCAGACAGTAACCCTTCCAACACTTTCCTCTTGTCTCTATTTATTAGGTACCTATCTAGTGTTACCAATCCCTATTTCTGTAGGGAAATGAGAGAGAGCAGACAGTAACCCTTCCAACACTTTCCTCTTGTCTCTATTTATTAGGTACCTATCTAGTGCTACCAATCCCTATTTCTGTAGGGAAATGAGAGAGAGCAGACAGTAACCCTTCCAACACTTTCCTCTTGTCTCTATTTATTAGGTACCTATCTAGTGTTACCAATCCCTATTTCTGTAATTGGGCTGCAGAGCAGGGAACAGGGAGGCAATAATGCCGGTGTCTCGGAGCTTCTCATAGAAAGATACAAGTGAGAGCAGTTTAGTAGATGGAAACCCACAAAGCAACTGACGCTATTAAAAGATCCGGAGATATAAGTCCTCTCGGAGGGGCAGTTTATAAAGGAGAGGGAGTTGCAGTTAAGTAGAGGGGCACGTGGGGATTTTCCTGGCTGCACAGATAAAGATCATATTAAATGATACAATACAGGGTTTATTCTTGCTGTGTCGGCGGCTTTTAGTTGCCTATGGGAAGAGAGATAGAGAAAGGGGCACAGTACTGATATGTTTAAAGGTCCATGATCCCCATTATAATATGTGGAGTAATTAGGGACCACTTGCTGAACTCCGCTTGATATTCACAACCCCATTGATCACCGATTTGATCTCCGAATGTCCCTCTCAGTTGCAGCCAAGGTACTTAACTCTGCTGCCGACCCTAAATTCCGGCTCTGATTATGGCTCGTTAGGGTAATTCTAGATTGGGAAGTGCCGGGTGCTCAGTATCAGTATTTAGGCACAGCCAAGGGCACCGATATGGCCCCTTCTTTGCACCATTTTATACTACGCTCATTCTTCATTAGACTTTATTTACAAAGATTTTGTAAGTCAGAAAAGCTGGATTATTACCCTTTGGGCCTTGTGATTGTGGGTGCACCTTCTGTATCTATTAAGGGCAACAATGTGGAACAGATCAGGATTTAAGGACAGGCACTCACAGTTGCAGATAGCACAGAAAGGTGCAAAAAGCTAAAAACACAACGGTTTGCACATGTTTTTATACATTTTACCCCTTGAAGTGGTTGTTCACCTTTAAAATAACTGTTAGTAGATGTTGAAAGGGATATTCTGAGACAATTTGCAATTGGTTTTCATTTTTTCCTATTTGTGGTGTTTGAGTTATTTAGCTTTATATTCAGCAGCTCTCCAGTTTGCAATTTCAGCCATTTGGTTGCTACTTACCGTAGCAATCATACACTGACTTGAAAAAGAGACTGGAATATGAATAGGAGAGGCCTGAATTGAAAGAGGAGTAATAAAAAGTAGCAATAACAATACATTTGTAGCCTTACTGAGCATTTGTTATTAGATGGGGTAAGCGACCTCCCATTTGAAAACTGGAAAAAGTAAGAAAATGACAAATAATTCAAAAACTATTTTAAAAAAAGTTAATTAGCCATTCTATAAATTAAGGACGCACTGAATCCAGGATTCGGTTCGGGATTCGGCCTTTTTAAGCAGGATTCAACCTAATCCTTTTGCCCGGCCGAACCAAAATCCTAATTTACATATGCAAATTAGGGGTGGTAAATCACAAAACAAGGAAGTAAAAAATGTTTCCCTTCCTATGCCTAATTTGCATATGCAGTTTGGATTTGGTTTGGTATTCGGCCGAATCTTCCGTGCATCCCTACTATAAATACACTAAAAGTACTAAGGATGCACCAAATCCAGGATTCGGCCATTTTCAGCAGGATTCAGATTCGGCCGAATCCTCATTCCAGCTGAACCGAATCCGAATACTAATTTGCATATGCAAATTAGGGACGGAGAGGGAAATCGCGTGACTTTTTGTCACAAAACAAGGAAGTAAAAAATGTTTTCCACTTCCCACCACTAATTTGCATATGCAAATTTGGTTCGGTATTCGGCTGAATCCTTCATGAAGGATTCGGGGGATCAGCCGAATCCAAAATAGTTGATTCGGTGCAACCCTAAAAAGTACCACCCCTGTAACGCTCGGCAAGTTGCACTTGGAAGCCACTAGGGGGCAGCAATCCTGCCGCTAAGAGAGGCAACCAGCAAGTAACTTGCCCTTTATTTGTCAGTCCCTCCATTGCTTATAGTGGTAATTTAAAGGCGCAGGCCCCTATTTATTACATAAACTGAAGCAAAATCATATTTTATTTTCTGGACATGAAACTTCCCCGGCGTCTCTTCTCATCTCCTCAAACACAATTCTCTGGCTCAGGTTTCCCTGCTAGAGATCAGGACCAATCATCTCAGAGAAACCCCTCTGTGCTGCTTCTCTCATTGGGTTTATGTCACATTTATCCAACGTCTGCAGCCCCCCTGCACGTGCCAAGCAGCCCCCCTGCATGTGCCAAGCAGCCCCCCTGCATGTGCCAAGCAGCCCCCCATTTGGTGCAAGAAAAGGAAAGGCTGATGCAGCAGATTATATAACATAATGCAGCGTGGCTATGGCTACATACAGAAAGCAATATTTACTGACAGCGACATGCGCAATAATTTACTTTTAATACAATCAGGGCTGCGTCTGGGGTTTATACCAGGAGGACAATACATTCCGTTTGCTGATTCTTTGTCCTGCACTAAGGGGGGGGGATCACATCTGCGATCCAGAAGGTCCCCCCTTATCCTTTCCCTCTCCTGTACCCAAATGGAGCATATAATGATGCCAGTAATCTCCCATAGAGCTAATGAGAACATCTACCCTGTGGCTAGAGGGGGCATAGGGACCCAATTAATGGACAATCTCAATATACATTGATAAAACAGGACAATCTCTGGATATGTTGGGGCCCTAAAATTCATTTGCTGTGCGACCCAGAATCCTCTAGTTGCACCACTGTTCATGATGGTAGCGACACTACTGTACTAGGGTTCATTTCTAGGAGGGATGCACCAAATTCACTATTTGGGATTCAGCTAAATCCTTAGTGAAATCCTAATTTGAATATGCAAATTAGAGGCAGGAAAGGAACAAGTGGAAAAAACATTTTGATTTCATTGTTTTGTGACGAAAAGACATGCGATTTCCCTTCCTGTACATAATTTGTATATGCAAATTTGGATTCGATTCGGCCAAGCAGAAGGATTCGGCAGAATCTAAATCCTGCTAAGAAAAGGCCGAGTCCGAGCCGAATCCTGGATTTATAATTTATAGTGAGGTGCAACTCAGCGCACAAAATTGCGCCTTTTAAGATGCTGCACTGTGCCGGATGCACCCAGCTTGGCATATCAGGGCAATGTTTGGGCAGAGGGGAACAGACTTTAAGCACCGGGCGTCTGAATCCAGACTACAGAGCCCCTATACATGGCACTCAATATTGGCTACTCGGAGCAAGTCCCCACCATTGGGTACAAGCACATTGTGATGGATTATAGCCGTTATATTGGAAATCTGGGAAAGAATAGGGTATTGTGGGTAAGTAACAGGATTTATGCACTATAGTTTGGGAATAGCTGTACAAATAGCCTGTGAAGGGATTGTCATGGGGCCCAGAGAACCCTTATTATTGACCTATTTTGGCCCCTGGGAGAAAGGGTCGGCCAACAAGTACAATGGAGCCTCCAACTGAAAAACAATCCAATATACAGTCATGACCAAGCTGTAGACCCACTTAACTTATATTATGACAAAATCCCACCCATGGTCCACCCAAATCCACCCACTCACCTGCAAGCCCCACCCCCTTTGTGACCATGCATCACAGTTTTTACTTCTCTTCCTTTGTCAGTACCCCAGGCTAAATGGAGTTTATTAACCCCATCAACACAAATGAGACTATAGGGGGTCTTTAATAATGCCAAGGTATTAAGGGGTGCAAAATTGCAGAGCCAGCCCAAGTTGTATTGGGGCCCTCAACCCTGGTCAGTCACACCACCGGGCCACAAATACCCCTGTGATAGTCAAGCCAACTTCCCCCAGAGCCCAGCTAAACCCCTGCTATAAGGCAGTCAGTAAGTACAAGTATATAATACAATGAATTGTGTGGCTGCAGCTTAGATGTTGTTTATACAGAGCTCATTTTCTCCCTTAAACAAAGGGATATAATGTGTATTGGGAAGGGCTGGGGGGAGTGAGTTGATGGAAAACAGAATAAAAAACATAAACACGGGATTTAAAATATTTCTTTATTTATAAATAATATAATTCATAATATTTAATGGGATTAAAAAACATATATATTTTTTTTTTTAAATGAAAGAACATGCAGAATATATATTTAGCACAAGTCTTATTTATTGTGCTTGTGTTTAACAGTGGTATATGGAGTGTATACTGTCCCTTTAAACAGCAGTAAGACCCCCCCCCAGAACAAAAATTTAGGGAAAAAGCTTGAGGAATTTTCGTTACCATAAAAAGGTGCACTTCCCCTTTATTTCTGAATGCCAGAGAATACAATGTGTATTTTAATCTGCAGATTCCCCCTCTCTCTCTCTATTCCCGGGCTCCGTATATTAAAGATAATAAAAAATAAATCAGATGTCGTTGCTCCGCTAAAAATGACTTTAATTCCAGGTTGGGCGACTGATGGACAGATGGAAACAGATAAAGCAGCAGGATTCATTCTCATTTGCCTTCTTGCACCTAAACTTAGCTCTGGAATTCACACGGTGCATTCCCTGCGAACCTGGAGTCACCAAACTGCAGTGTCCTGAGCTCTAAGCACCAAGCAGTGATCTGATCTTTAGATCTCCAGCAACCTGTCCCTACATGGATTGCTCAGGCACTCAGCTGTATAGAAATAAAGAGAACACAAGGGATGATAGAGGACAGTCTGCACATATCGACCTTTGGGAACATTTCCCAATCCTTTAGGCTCCCCATGTAATGCCCCCCTTTGTTTTACTGGGAAGTGTTAGACTCTTGGATTTGAAGCCCCTCTGCTTTCTTTAGTGGGTGAGTCCAACACATGACAGTAAAAAATGGGGGTGCATTACATAGTGAGTTTTAGGGGGGGGGTAGTCCTACTTCTCATATAGGCAGACTATCAAGGTCTCCTTTCCATCATTGGGGAGAAAACAATAAAAAGTCAGGTATCTTTCCCCTTTAATAGAGAAGGACAGGAATGGTGGAGCTCTCCATGGTGCTGATTTTGACTTTACAGGGTTCCATTGGGCTTTTACAGAATTAAAGACTGACTGATTATTTAAAAAGAAGTACAGGTGTGGGATCTGTTATCCAGAGTGCCAAGGACTTGGGGTTTCTGGATAAGGTTTTTTTTTCCTGTAATCTGGATCTCCAAAAATCTTTATCAGAAAGGTCTATATAAATACACCAGTAAACACTCAAAGTAATGCTGCTCCGAGTCCTCTGTTAATAGATTTCTTTCTTCTATTGTGTACTCATGGGCTTCTGTATCAGACTTCCTGTTTTCAGCTTAAACCTCCAGGGCTAGGGCTTGCTCCTTCCCCCTCCCCTCCCTGCTGTAATCTGAGCCCAGGCTATGAGTGAGCAGGGAGAGACTGAGGCAGGAAGTGATATCACACCAAGCTAATATGGCAGTTGCTATCCTAAACAAACAGAGGCTTCTAGAGCGGTTTACTCAGGTATGGTATTCTGCAGAGTAAATATAGTGTTATAGCTTGTACTATTGTGGCAAATCTATTGGCAATAAACTGCTTTGTAGCTTCCCTTTCCTTTTTTAAAGGGGTTGTTCACCTTTACATTAACTGATATACAGAGGGATAATTCTGAGACATTTGCAATAGCCATGCAGTCCCTGCACCATATTGTAGAATCTTCAGCCAATTGAAAATTTCTTGAAAAGCTGCCCAATAAATAATGGCTAAGGGCAAAGTATTAAAGTAGGTTGTTTACCAATTTGAAGTTATAGAGGCAGAGCTCCCCAACAGTGGTCTCCCTTTCCCATCTTAGAGAGTGGAAATAGGGCAAGGATATTTCCCTTTAATGGTCAGACAAGGGCAGGAATAGTGGAGCTCTCCATGGTGCTGATTTGGCTTTACAGGGTTCCATTGTGCTTTTACTGCACTGAAGATGGATTATGTAAAAAGAAGTACAGATATGGAATCTGTTATCCAGAATGGCA
Organism: Xenopus laevis; assembly: GCF_017654675.1. NCBI lineage: Eukaryota > Metazoa > Chordata > Amphibia > Anura > Pipidae > Xenopus > Xenopus laevis. The sequence continues at coordinate 10,310,675 of NC_054375.1, forward strand.
GGGACGGTTTTCAGGATAAGGGTTTTTTTGATCTGGAAGTTTGCAATTTCAGCCAAGGTCACTAGGGTCCAAATTCCCCTAGCAACCATGTATTGATTTAAGAGACAGGAATATGAATAGGAGAGGCCTGAATAGAAAGATGAGTAATAAAAAGTAGCAATAACCATAAATGTGTAGCCTTACAGAGCATTGTTTTTTTAAGATGGGGTCAGTGACCCCCATTTGAAAGTTGGAAAGGGTCAAATAATGGCAAAAATAAAAAAGCTAAAAAAAAAAAAAAGAATGAGAGAGAAGGATTAACCGGCAGACACCAAGCTCCAGACCCCGTGTCAGCCGATTTCTATCTCTGATAATCTCCTGTAGCGACCCCATTATGCCCGTACCCCTCAATCACACTGCCCAGCCCCTGCTAATTGTACATTCTCCTGTCTTTTATGCAAAACTGTCAGTCAGCAGGAAAGAGACTGACTGACAGTTTATACCCTCATACTGTACTGTCTAAGGGAATCAAATATGGCACATCCCTCCTCCCATATGTATATAATACAAATATACAGAGAAGGAATGTTCTGGGCACACAATAAGCTATACCCTCATACTGTACTGTCTAAGGGAATCAATATGGCACCTCCCTCCTCCCATATGTATAAATACAAATATACAGAGAAGGAATGTTCTGGGCACACAATAAGCTATACCCTCATATGTACTTCTAAGGGAATCAATATGGCACCTCCTCCCATATGTATATAAATACAAATATACAGAGAAGGAATGTTCTGGGCACCATAAGCTATACCCCATACTGTACTGTCTCTTAAAAGGAATATAAATGAACTCACCCAGTCTATACACACAGATTGTACTGATGGGGATCCCAGGAGAGGGTGATAGTTTTGCACCGGTGCAGTAAGTGAGTTGCTTAATGGAGTAAAAGCTCAATGTGACACGTTAATCTCTAATAAAGGAGAGAGGAAAAGATCAATCCCCAGTCCTAATAAACGTCAGTTTGCATAAGCTTGTGGCCCTCGTCCTACAGACCCCCACTGTCCCCCCTGCAGGAGACTGGGTTTATGGGAAGTGACATTTAGAAGCAGTGGGGATTGATTTCTGCCTTTGGTGTTGAAATGTAATATAAGAGCAGAGCGTCTTAACTTCTTTGGCTCAGACCTGGGAGCAGCTTTACAGCCCAAGATTTGTTGAGTCTAAATCGGAACATCTCAGGGTGCACCAGCACCCACACCAGACTGGGCAAGGAACATGAAGAAAGATGGTGGCATTGCGCTCCCTTACCCTGTGCATTTCTTATAAAAGAGGTGGTTCCAGCCGGGGGCAGAGAGTTCTATTTGGCTCATTGTAACAAATTAGCACCTTTCCCTCAAGGTATTTATAAGGTTCCCTTGTCCGTAATGCATATGGTGCTTCCACGGGTGCTTGTATGGCACCTTCCATGGCAGAGAGAGAAGGTAGGGATTTTGACTGTTCCAAAGCAATGCAGATTCTATGAGTCCACTCTCACCATAGGAAACAAGTGCTATCAATAAAGGGAATGTTGCCCTTTAATTGTTATATAGGGGAGTCACTGGAACCAGTAACAGCAGGGCAGGTAAGTACCCAATACTCACAGCCTAGTGCCAGGGGTGAACTCTATTCCCAAACCCTTTCTCTGAGCAAATAATGAGCCTTTGCAATGAAAGTCTAGAACTCCCTGCAGCCTGCACCGGGCACCGCTATGCCAAGTGATACAACTGTGATGCAACCAGCTGTGTCTTTAAGATTGGACTAATTTGTAATGTGTTTATCGTATTCGTGACGGGGACACAGCAAAGGCAAGTGTTTAATGGTTAATGACAAGAGAGGGATTGTGGGTAGAGAGACCCCATTGTTTGAACATTGCAATGAACAGGCTGAAAGCCAGGAATTTATGCTGCCATAGTTTTATGGGATCTCTCTCTCTACAGACTATGAGCAAATGTAGGGGCTGTTCCTGCTGAATTGTGCTTAGTACAGGGAATAACTATGCTGCCATAGTTTTATGGGATCTCTCTGTACAGACTATGAGCAAATTTAGGGACTGATTCTGCTGAATTGTGCTTAGTACAGGGAATACCTATGCTGTCATAGTTTTATGGGATCTCTCTGTACAGACTATGAGCAAATTTAGGGGACTGATTCTGCTGAATTGTGCTTAGTACAGGGGAATACCTATGCTGTCATAGTTTTATGGGATCTCTCTGTACAGACTATGAGCAAACTTAGGGGACTGTTCCTGCTGAATTGTGCTTAGTACAGGGAATACTATGCTGCCAGAGTTTTATGGGATCTCTTCTGTACAGACTATGAGCAAATGTAGGGGCTGTTCCTGCTGAATTGTGCTTAGTACAGGGGAATAGTAATAGAAAAACAGTGTGAGATCCATCTGAAAATTGCACTTTGCACACATTTTAAGGTGGCCATACACGGGCCGATAAAAGCTGCCGACAGACCGAGTCGGCAGCTTATTTGCCCGTGTATGGGGGCCCCCGACTGCTTCCCCGATCGAGATCTGACCGAAAGTCCGCCAGATCTCGATCTGATGGGATTGAAAAATCCCGTCGGATCGCGGCCGCATCTGTTCGTTGATGCGGTCCCGCGATCTGACCGCCCGTTTGCGAATGCTAGGATCCTATCGTTGGGCCCTAGGGCCCACGATCGGATCAGCCCGATATTGCCCACCTCAAGGTGGGCATATCGGAGGGAGATCCGCTCGTTTGACGACATCGCCAAACGAGCGGATCTATCCATGTATGGCCACCTTTAATTGAGGCTTATGGTCTGAGAGCTCTCTGTATTACTTCCCCTTTAAATTTCCTAAAGCTTTACATATTTCCAGGTCCCTTTTGTTACATTTCTAATTCTTCTCACATTTCTTCCTCTAATTGAATGTGCTGCACGGAATCAAGAGTGGTACAATAGAATGATAATAATAATGTTACTTGCCATGATTGTGGCCCAACAGGGGATGTCAGGCAAAAAAAATAATGGAAATGATTCTGAGCACCATCAAGCCATGGGGGGAAATAGCCGCCGGATTCAGTGAGATCTGTCCCCCCCCCAAACATCACTGCCAATCATTCCCCTTCCCAACAGTGCGGCTGTTCCTACACAGAACTAGTTAATAAAGTTGCCCACCCGGACGTAACTTTAATCAGCCCCCGCCAGCTTCCTCCAAGTCTTCATGATTGTACCACACAAATGCCAACACTCAGCGACTGCCAAGTCTGAGCCAACGTCTTCATTTCACAATAAACTGTTAGTAAATGAATGTGTCATATAGGGAGATTTAAAGGGGAAACATAAGCTGAATACTAGTTGGTTTATAGATAAAGGTATTATTATCCCCTACTATAGGCACCATCTCTCCCTACTATACCTGCTATCTCACAGTCACACTCCTTCCCAGAGACTATTATCCCACTACTATAGGCACCATCTCTCCCTACTATACCTGCTATCCAGTCACACTCCCTTCCCCAGAGACTATTATCCACTGTTACTATAGACACCATCTCTCCTACTATACCTGCTATCCCACAGTCACCATAACTTCCAGAGACTATTATCCACTCTACTATAGGCACATCTCTCCCTACTATACCTGCCATCCTACAGTCACACTCCTTCCCAGAGACTATTATCCCCACTGTTACTATAGAACCATCTCTCCTACTATACCTGCTATCCACAGTCACACTCCTTCCCAGAGACTATTATCCACTGTTCTTAGAACCATCTCTCCCTACTATACCTGCTATCCCACAGCACACTCCCTTCCCAGAGACTATTATCCTGTTACATAGGCACCATCACTATACCTGCTATCCACAGTCACACTCTTCCCAGAGACTATTATCCCACTGTTACTATAGGCACCATCTCTCCCTGCTATACCCTGCTATCCCACAGTCACACACTCCCTTCCCAGAGACTATTATCCCACTGTTACTATAGGCACCATCTCTCCCTACTATACTGCTATCCCACAGGGTACCACAGTCACACTCCTTTCCAGAGACCATTATCCCTATTATACTTTTTTTGTGGAATAATGTTTGTCAGTCAGAAATGAATACAATATGTTGGGTGCTTCAGTGAATGGTTATATTACATGTGCAGTTCCACTTTATCTCTGACTGTGCCGCGTGGAGCAATTTATAAACCAAATGACACAGAAATAAATATATTTTCCTAATATATTTGCAGACAAGCTGAAGTCGGTATGAGTTTCTGAACGTCTTTCTTTGTGTCTGTTTAGTCAGAATGAAATAGTTCCTCATTGTTTCCCTTTCATTTTCTAGTGCAGATGTTTAAACATGTTTATTACCTTCCAAATAATTGTGTCATTTTTCTTGTCACATGGTTGTTTTTTTATTTTATTTTATTTATTTATAAAAAATATTGTAATGTTACATTGCTGGAAATGTATAAATGAATTAACAGTATCAATACACACTTAATTTAGCTTAGACTCAGTTGTGTTCATAAATGATCCCAGAAATCTGTCTGTTTGCTCGTGAGTTACTCCGCTGACAATCACCTTTGGATTGTGAATTGCAAGTTATTTTTCCATCTCTGGACGTTGAATAATTTGCAGTGATTTTGAGGTTGCGCTCGTGTTACACAATTGAGTTACAAATGATTTTGTGATTCATTTTGCCTTGTACCATCACATGATAAAGTTTATTACATTACAGAAGGGTATTAGGATTGATTTTGTGTGTCTGTGAGTTACACGACAAACTGCTATAGATGTGACTCATGTTGGTATTTATGTTCTTGAATATTTTACTGGGAAACTTCACTGAAATTATAAAATCCCTGAATCTCTCTGCTCCTGACTCTCTCTCTCTCTCTCTCTCTCTCTCTCTCTCTATTTCTCTATCTCTATTCCTGACACCCTCTCTTTCTATTCCAGAAACTTCTCTCTCTCTCTCTCTCTTCTCCCTCCTCTCTCTCACTCTCTCTCTCTCTCCCTCTCTCCCTATTCCTGAACCTGACTCACACTCTCTTTATTCCTGAACCCAACTCTCTCTATTCCTGAACCTGGCTTTCTCTCACACTTTTTTGCTCTCTCTCTCTCTCTCTCTCTCTCTCTCTCTCTCTCTCTATCTATCACTATCTATCTATTTAAAACAATAACTATAGAAATAAACGATCAACCTAGACACCTTTCAATATCTCTCTTCTCTCTCTCTCTCTCTCTCTCTCTTCTCTCTCTCTCTCTCTCATCCTGAACCCAACTCACCCTCTTTTCCTGAACCTGACTCCCTGTACTAAGCACAATTCAGCAGGAAACAGTCCCTAAGTTTGCTCATAGTCTGTAAGAGAGATTGCATAAAACTATGGCAGCATAGGTGTTCCTCTGTACTAAGCTCAATTCAGCAGGAACAGCATAGGTATTATCCTGTGGCCTTTAATTAGAAAGGAAAATGTAAATACTACATGTTGCCCATCTTAACTGAAGAGCTCAGCCCATTCTGTGCCCACAGCTTCTTTGTTTTTCCTGCTGGCAGAATGACAGAATTTGTGAGCATGAGACTGACTGGTGATACATTTCTGTTCCAGGATAAACAGGCACTGGAAGCAGAACAGACTGCCTAATAAAAACTATAGCAAAATACTGTCATATTCATTTATATTGCAATGGTATTTCCTGCCAACAAAGCAACGTAATCCTTGTAGAAAGACAGTTGGACATGCCAGCAGCCTTCTCCACCCCCGCCTATTCTTTAGCAAGAAAGATAACGTCAGAAGAGCTGACAATCAAGATTACATGCCGAAGATAGAATCTTTATACCATTACTATCGCTGCTGCTCTACCACTTCCAATGACAAGTGATTATGCTCCTTCCAGACTTCACCTTTAAACCAGTAAAGGGTCAATGGGCTGCCCCATATCAAGTGCATTTAGTTACTGTGCACTGCTGCTGCTGCTGCTGCTGAGCTTCCTGGAAGGGATTTGCTTATTGCAAAAACCTCAGCAGAAAAGCAAATAAAATGAGGAAAAACAGTGCAGGAGAGTCTACAAAAAGCAGAGAGAGAGAGAGAAGCTGTAAGCTCATGGGAACAGTATTCTATCAGCAGCCTAGACAGGAGCACTAACTCACGGGGGAGTTCACAAGGGGTGTAGGAAGAGCGAGACGGGTACAAACTGTGCAATTCCCACCTCCCTGGAGACTGGCACACAGTATGTCTCACTAGTTCTGCTGCAGCTGCAAGTACAGAGGCTGGGGGCAAATCTAAAGGAGCAGGTGGGATAGAAGGAGGGGTGCAAAGGAATTGAGGGGCCCTGATCATTATGGAGGTAGGAGTGCAATGGGCATGGGGTAATCAAGCTCAGTCTTGGCCCAATCCTGGTTCAATCATGAGAATTAAATTTGGAACTAGAGAAAGGCAACAGAGGGTTCAGGAGGGGATGGTGGGGAGGATTAAAGGGCAAGTCGAAACAAAAAATGAAAAGGTCAAAGGAAACAAAGGCCTGAAGGTTAATAACTCTAATAACTCAAATGATCTATTAAAGGGGTTGTTCAGCTTTAAATTAGCTGTTGGTATGATGTAGATTATCATATTCTGAGACAAATTGCAATAGGTTTTTATTTTTATTATTAGTGGTTTTCGAGTTATTTAGCGTTTTATTCAGCAGCTCTCCAGTTTGCAATTTCAGCCGTTTGGTTGCTAGGGAGACTGGAATATGAATAGAAGAGGGTCTGAATAGAAAGGTGAGTAATAAAAAGTAACAACAAAAATACATTTGTAGACCTGTTTTTTAATGGGGTCAGTGACCCCCATTTGAAAGCTGGAAGGAATCAGAAGAAGAAGAGGCAAATAACTCAAAGCTATATAAAAAAAAGTAAAAATGAAGACCAATTGAAAAGTTGCTTAGAATTGGCCACTCTGTAACATACTAAAAGTTACCTTAAAGATGAACCACCCCTTTAACCTTCAGAAGGTATCAGGATGGAAACAGACAGCAGGAATAATAAAACAACGTGAAAGGCTGTAAATGGGACAGAAGAAAAGTAGAGGGTTGCTGGGAGTTCTGAAAGACTTGGCCCAACCACCTGAGTGGGATCAAATACAAAACCCAGGTGTCCAAACTAGTGATGGGCGAATAAATTCACCAGGAGCGAATTCACAGTGAATTTCTGCGTTTTGCCACCGGCAAATAAATTTGCAAAACTGCCGCGAGAATTTGCCGAACTAAAATTTCAGCCAGTGTCAAAACTTTTGGACGTGCGATGGAAAAGTCGCTTGCAGCAAAACCATCACGCGTCAACACACTTCGGACGCCCATTGACTTTAAAAAATTGACGGAAGTGTCAGAATTGACGTGGGCATCAAAATTTGTGTTTCTAAATTTTTTTCGGCGTATCACGAATTTTGCGGGGAAATTGCGAATTTTTTAGCAAACTGGCCTAATTCGCCATCACTAGTCCAAACTAAATCCACAAACATCCCAACCTCTGCTTGTAGGTACTATAACTTTACTCCATCACATAGGGTTGGGTTAGGGATGTAGTTGCAGTGGTGACCTCAGACTTACACCATTGCTACAACTATGCACCATGAGTTACTCCAACAATTATTGTCTGCAAACATACACACTCCATGTTCCATCACCCCAAAGTAACGCTGTCAGATTAGAGTGATGGGACAAAGAAAATGTTTGGAGGGAGACAGTAGAGGCAGGGGTTGGACATAATTGGGAGGGATGGGATAGGCCTGTGAAGAGAAAGTAAGGTAAGAATGGGGTAGGAGAACAGGAAAGAAAGAGGTTGGGAAAGAGGAGAAGAATGAACAGATGTGGGATCCAAAGGGTCGGATAGGGGATAGTGAGGGATAAAGTCAGGATATGGAGGAAAGGAGAGCGTAAATGGAGGGTGGAGTGAGGACCTGGGCAAATTGATAAAAAAGAAGGATACAGAGAGAAAGAGGATTAGGAAGGAAAAAATAAAAAGGATAGAGTCCTAATGATGGAGAGAGAAGACGTAGGAAAATTAAAGAAATAGAGTCAGCATGGAAGGGAGTGGAGACTGAGAAGAACAGAATGAAGAATAGAGGGGGGTAAGGTAAGAACACTAAGGGGTATTTGGTCAATGTGGATTGAAGGAAAGATTTGGGAACAAGGGAATGAGGGTTAGAGTCGGGCATGGACAGGGTAGAGGGACAACTAAACTGACTGAAGAAGATTTGGCAAAGAGGTGACAAAGTAAAGAACAGAATGAAGGAACAGAGTGATTTGGGGAGGTGCAGAGTTGGGGTGGGAAGGATTGGGAGGTGGAAAGATTAGGCTGGATAGAGGCAGGAAAAGGAGTAACAGTGGAGTATAGAGTGAGGTGGGGAAAGAGGGACAGAAAGAGTTATAGGAAGGAGGGAAAGATGGAGTAAGATTTAAGGTAGAGTATACAGTATATTCTATATTTTATATTTCTGTGTCTGCCATACTGAAGAGAGCATTGATGTACTGCATCTAGAAACACAAGTGTCCTACTGCTGCTCAGATGCCCAGATAAATACAAGCTTGCCCAAATCACAAAAACCAAGCTCCATATAAATCAGCACAACTAAAGCAGGAAAATAACACGGCAACACAAAATATCCTGCTGAGGGGAACCAACACAGAACTTTACAACCCCCCGGATAGGGGCAATGGTCTGATCTCCCTAAAATAAACAAGTCAAAACTAGCAAACGTAGTGCCCATTGGGAATGATATGGATGCCGGTGCGTTATAAATGGGTTACGCCATTGCTTTGAATCCCTGCCCTGAATCTGCTAGTATTTCATGTATATAGAGGATGAGTTAGAGGTTAATAGAGACTGGTCCTCACAGCTTGGAAATAGAACAGAAAGATATACTGTAGAAAGGAGGTGACAAGGAAATACCCAACTTCTGGGGGGCTGACTACAAATATTTTTTTAAATGTATTTTATTTTAACTTAAAGGGATTCTGCCATAATTTTTTATGGTGTCGTTTTTGTTTTGAAATGACTGTTTACACTGCAAATAATTCACTCTACAATATAAAATATCATTCCTGAACCAGCAAGTGTATTTAGTTGTAAATTGGTGTGTAGGTGCATCTCAGGTCATTTTGCCTGGTCATGTGCTTTCAGAAAGAGCCAGCACTTTAGGATGGAACTGCTTTCTGGCAGGCTGTTGTTTCTCCTACTCAATGTAACTGAATGTGTCTCAGGGGGACCTGGATTTTACTATTGAAAGCTGTCATTAGATCTACCAGGCAGCTGTTGTCTTGTGTTAATGAGCTGCTATCTGGTTACCTTCCATTGTTCTGTTGTTAGGTTGCTGGGGGGAAAGGGAGGGGTGATATCACTCCAACTTGCAGCACAGCAGTAAAGAGTGACTGACGTTTATCAGAGCACAAGTCACATGACTGGGGGCAGCTGGGGAAACTGAAAATATGTCTATCCTCATGTCAGATTTCAAAATTAAATATAAAAATATCTGTTTGCTCTTTTGAGAAATGGATTTCAGTGCTGAATTCAGCTGGAGCATGACAGTATCCCTTTAAAGGAGGCCCAGACCACCAATGGCTTTTTACAAGTGGGTGTCTGTGTAGCCTTTTTATTGTAATGTGGGTGGGATCTGGGGTGGGGCTTGGGGCCAGGCAGAGACTAGGGGGCCCAAAAAATGTTGTTTGTACAGGGACCGGTGATTCTTGATGGCAGCCCTGCCTATTCACCCTAATTATTTTGGGAAGGAAAGAAAAGGTAGAGAGAAAGGGGAGGGTGGGTTGTTCATAGGGAGAAGGAGTGCTCACTAGACGTTGACAGAGAGAGGAGAGCAACAGGGTTATTTGGGGAAGATACAGTCATTGTCCAGAGATTAAGAAACAGGGGGGGAGGTAGAAGGAGGTTTGGGAAGTGCAAATACCGGATGGAGAGATTTTTAGGGACAGGGAGGAATATGTGTCTGCCCACCTTATGGTAACACCACTGGTAGGTACAAAAGGCCCTGGGAAGGATTGAGAAAGTGCTACACATTTGGAAAAGTATCATTCTTTAGAGAAGCGGGACATAGATACAAGTCCAGACTGAGAATTAAAATAGGCCCTGGCATTTCAGGTACACAGAGGCCCAATCAGCCCCCACAGCCCACTTAATACTGACTTTCTATGGCACCTGATAGCAGCCTCGGGCATTTGCCAGAACTCACAGATTGCCAGTCCGGGCATGCATAGATGTCTGGGGATGGAGAAAGATGGAGAGAGAGAGTCTGTGTGAGAGAAGGAGAGAGAGTGTGTGTGTGTGAGAGTGTGTGTAAAAGAGAGAGTGTGAGAGAGTGTGTGAGAAAGAGCATGAGTGTGTGTGTGTGTGAGAGAGAGAGAGCTGCCACTAAAGCTGATTTGATTTAAGTGTGAGAGAGAGAGGAGGGGGGGGTGTAAAAGAGAGAGTGTGGGAGAGAGTGTGAGAGAGAGAGTGAGTGTGTGAGAGAGAGAGCGAGAGAGAGAGAGAGGGGGGTGTAAAAGAGAGAGTGTGTGAAAGAGAATGTGTGAGAGAGAGAGTGAGTGGTGTGAGAGAGAGAGAGAGCTGCCAATAAAGCTTATTTGATTTGAGTGAGAGAGAGAGAGAGAGAGAGAGAGGGGGGGGTGTGAGAGACGGAGAGAGAGAGGGTGTAAAAGAGAGAGTGTGTGAAGAGAGGGTGAGAGAGAGAGCTGACAATAAAGCTCATTTGATTTGAGTGTAAGAGAGAGTGAGAGAGTGAGAGAGAGAGAGAGAGAGAGAGTCAGGGACAGAGTGGGCTGTGGGATTGGGAGGAATAAATCATTGAAGACAGAAAGATGATCAGCCAGAGGGAGGGGCAGAGAGAATATTGGGGGGCTACAGTCAGAATGGGGTTAGACACAGTGACAGATAGAGACAGAGGGACAGATAGAGACAGAGGGACAGATAGAGACAGACAGATAGAGACAGAGGACAGATAGAGACAGACAGATACAGATAGAGACAGAGGGACAGATAGAGACAGAGGGACAGATACAGACAGAGGGACAGAGAGGAGGGACAGATAGAGACAGATAGGACAGACAGATACAGACAGAGGGACAGATAGAGACAGGGACAGATACAGACAGAACAGATACAGGAGGGACAGATAGAGACAGAGGGACAGATAGAGACAGAGGGACAGATAGACAGAGGGACAGATAGAGACAGAGGGACAGATAGAGACAGAGGGGACAGATAGAGACAGAGGGATAGAGACAGATACAGAGAGGACAGATACAGACAGAGGGACAGATAGAGACAGAGGGACAGATACAGACAGAGGGACAGATACAGACAGAGGGACAGATACAGACAGAGGGGACAGATACAGACAGAGGGACAGAGGGACAGACAGATACAGACAGAGGGACAGATAGAGACAGAGGGACAGAGGACAGAAGAGTGGGAAGATACAAGAAGAGGGACACGAAGTAGAGACAGAAGGGACAGATGACAGTGACAGAGGGACAGTATACATGACAGAAGGGACAAGAATACCGACAGAGGGACAGATTTACAGACAGCAGGGACAGATAGAGGACAGATGGATAGGATACCGACAGAGGCGACAGATCAGAGGACAAGAGGCGACCAGATAGGAGACAGAGGGACAGATAGAGACAAGAGGGACAGAGTAGAGACAGAGGACAGAATAGATGACAGAGGGACAGATAAGATGACAGAGGCGGCAGATTAGAGACAGGAGGCGACAGGATACAGGACAGAGTGACAGATATGAGACAGAGGGACAGATAGAGGACAGAGTGGACCAGATTAGAGACAGAGGGACCAGATAGAGACACGATGGGACAGATCAGAGACAGAGGGACAGATAGACGCAGAGGGAACGGATAGAGCAGATGGGACGGATCACAGACAGTAGGGGAACGGAATACAGACGAGAAGGGACGGATAGCGAAGACGCAGGGATCCGATAGAGAGCACGAGGGCAGGATGTAGAAGACAGAGGGGACGAGATTAGAGACAGGCAGAGACCAGGGATAGCAGAGAGAGGGACCTGGATAACATGAGAGAGGGACGGTATACACGACAGAGGGAACAGATAGAGACAGAAGGGACGGATACAGCAGGATGGGCGGATTACAAGACAAGGGTGACGGAATAGCAGACAGACGGAAGCGATAGCAGACATTGAGGGACGGATACATCGACGAGAATCTGGAGGCGGATGACGAGACAAGGAGGGACGGCATTAGAAGACAGAGGGACCGGGATATGAGACAGAGGGACAGAGGGACGGATACAGACAGAGACGGATCAGAAGAGGACAGATACAGACAGAGGACAGATGTACAGAAGCAGAGGGAAGATAGAGACAGAGGGACAGATACAGACATGGGGGGAAGATAGAGACAAGCGAGAGGGAAAGGACAAGTGTCGGGGTTGGAAGTGAGATGTGGGTGAGAGAGAGAGTTTGAGTGATGTGAAAGATGGAGCGAGAGAGAGGGGGGGGGTTCGCTAAAGAGAGAGTGGTGTGAAAGGAGGAAGGCTGAAGAGGAGAGTGAGCGTGTGTGAGAGAGAGAGCTGCCCTAATAAAGCTTATTTGTTGAGTGAGAGGTAGCAAGAGAGATGATGAGAGAGGGTTGTGAGAAGACGGAGGAGAGAGGGTTGTAAAAAGAGAGAGTGTGCTGAAAGAGGTGTGGAGAGAGAGAGAGATGACAATCAAGAAATCTCATTTTGATTTTGGAGTCGTAAGAGAGAGTGGAGAGTTGGAGAGGAACGAGGCAGAGAGCAGAAGATAAGAAGAGGAAGAGGAGCAGAGAGAGTGAGAGAGAGAGTCAGGGGACAGAGTGGGCATGTGGGATTTGGGAGGACATAAATTCATTGAGAGCAGAGATAACAGAACAGAGGGACAGATACCGAGACAGAGGGACAGATAGAGGCGAGGGACAAGATAGAGACAGAGGACAGATAGAGGACTGAGGACAAGGATATCAGCGAAGGCGACGATAATGACGAGGATGGGACAGAGACTAGCATGGACAGAGGGACAGCTACAGACAGAGGAAGGCCAAAACGAGTGTGGCGAGATAGACGGAAGTGAGATTGGTAACAGCTGGGGGTGGAGGAACACAGGACAGATTTTGGCTGAAATTGGCAAAGTTGGGAGGGAGGGCAAATTGCGATAAGAGGAGGGACAGAGCAGATTGGGTGAGGACCCTCTCCAATTAGACAGAGAAGGCGGCCTGGGGAGGACACTAGATGAGGGGGGAGGAAGAATCTGGGGGCTGGGAGGGATTGAGGGGAAGGAGCAGAGTCGGGAGTGCCGAGCGAGGAAGGACTAACTTGGAAAGGGACGGGGGTCGCTAGGAAAGTCAGAGGCGCAGGGAGAGACAGAGTCAGAGGCTGGCCAGGAGAGGATCCGTTGACACTTCTCTGTATTGCTCAGCCCCGCTGCTGATCTGCGCGCCTCAGCCCGCTCGGCCAGTTATTCCTGGCCTTAATAGAGGAGATCTGGTCGAGCACGGTGAGATCGTGCGTCGAATAAGCCGGGCCCGGCTGTAGCGCAGGAGAGGAAGAGCAGCCGCATACGGCGACAGTCTCGGCCCAGAGACAACAGTGTGGCACTGGAGGAGTCGGTGATTGGAGATCGAATGGGCAAACGGTGTCGGCGGGGCGCGGGTTTTAGCTGCAGGAGAGTCCAGAGGGCTGTAGTGTGTAGGGAAGCAGGCCGGGGCAGCTTGCTTCTCATAGACTCGACACCGCGAGACATCGAGGCCTTGAACCAGACCGTACTCTCGATTCCAACCAAGTCTGGTTCCTACTAAGTCACAGATCTATTCACTAGTCATAGAGAGGTGATCCCCCAGTAAAACCCAAACAACTGGCAAGGACTCAATAGGGAACCTCTTACTACAAGAACGCCTCCAGTCCAACTGATGACAAGTAAGCCGTAGAGTTAACAGGAGAAGCCTCCCAAGGCCTCAGGGACGCATACAAGGAGACCCCCGCCCCCCCAGGCTGGAGCATCAAACTCAGAAGCCCGATTAGTTGCGGACCTACGCTCGTGTATCGGGAGAGGAGACCCCAAACAAAGAGTGAAGGTTCTAAAACCCCTGCATGGATTGCTCAGTTAGGTATACCAAACAGGTACCAGGTAGGTAAAAGTACTCCAATCCCAATTTAGGATCCATTTGTACACGACCCCAAGATAGAGCACACAGCTACTGACCAAGGGCTGTGAGATCCAAGCAGCTCCTGCTCGTTCGTCTTCTCATCCACCAGGAATCCCTCCAAGATTATCCTTCACTGGGAGAACTCGCTGTCCTATCATATACAAAGAGCAACAATTAAAGGTATTCCACTCTTTTGCACGTTATCTAACACCTATAGTACTGATATAGGTGAACAGGGGAGTGGGGGAACCGAGAATGCCTCTTTCAGGCACCAGTTGACTTATGTAAGAGGAATTGCTTTTCGCAAGCCAGAGCTAACCCATTTATAAGGGTCCCCATGTGACAATTACTACAAACCTACATCTTGTGGTCACTAATACCGGTCTCTGAAACCAGTAAGCCTAAAACTTTCCTAGACGTCAATTTGTAAACGGTTCAACGACACACCACTACAGACTATCGTATTTATCGGTCTTTGCAGACGGTTTTGAGCGTCCAGAGCATGGATAGTCGATTCTGAATCAGAGAAAGGCACCACATGACACGCGTCCCTGACAGATGCGAACAAGTCAACGGTTGACGATTGGCTAGATACTACTCAGAGCATCCCTGTGGGAATTAGCACTCACTGCACAGGTACCCCCCATCATCAAACCGCAAACTTACATTGCCTAACCCGGTGGAGTCTAATCTTAACATGTTTTGTTCAACAGAGGTGGATTCTATCACCAATGGCGGGGTACGAATAACTCAAGCCAATTGGACTGGATCATTAATTAACCTCCATGATGCTTTCTAGACAGGAGTATAGAGGTCTGACGAATTACAGATTCTTCTGGAAAACAGGTATGTCAGATGGTAAAGTACCGCAGGGAGGGGTTACTCAGTAAAGGGACTGACAATACAGATTTTCATATGGCTCAGTGC